>NC_037284.1:602500-647500 GCF_000002765.6 Plasmodium falciparum 3D7
TTTCTATTATCCTACTTATAAATCTATTGATTTTTTTCTCATTTATCAATGGCTATTTTTATGCAAGACAAAAACTTGAAGAAAAATCAGAAAACCTTGAGCTTTTTAGTAGGAAAGTATTTGGAGATGAATACGTAGAAAGTTTGAAAAAGAAAAAAAATACTTTTTCGATTATTAATGCACCATATGATAAAGTTGTTATACTTTTAATAGATTCCTTAAGATTTGATTTTACCCTATACGATACTAATTATGAAAAGGAATTCATAGGAAAAGAAAAAAATACAGATATCTACAATAATATATCTAGCGAAAAAAAAAATATATCAAATGATGGGGAAAAAAAAAACTCATTATTTTTTTTAAATAATATGATAAATGTACATCACATTTTACAAAATGAAAAAAACAACACTTTATTATTCCGGTTTGATGCAGATGCCCCTACAATAACAACTTCAAGGATAAAATCTATATTTATGGGTACCATACCAAATTATATGGAAGTAAATGAAAACTTTAGTCCTACGACTAGTGTTGAAGATAATTTTTTTGAACAGCTTCATTTAAATAATAAAAAAGTAATTGCTATCGGTGATAATACCATTACTCATTTGATGAAACATTTTTCTAAAGAATTAGTTTATGAGAGCTTTAATGTTTTTGATTTTTATTCATTAGATATTGCTGCAAAGAAACATTTTTATGAAGAATACGAATCAAATGATTGGGATATTATGTATATACATATGTTGGGAGTTGATCATATTGGACATATAAAAACACCCAACTCAAAAATCATGGGAGATGCCTTAAAAGATTTTGATACATTCATATATGATATTATAAATAAAATAAAATTAGATAATCTTAAAAATATTAGCACAGAAGAAAAAGAAAAAATGAAAATAATAAAAAAAAAAATATATAAAACTTATCGAAACGGTCATCACATACAAAATGAAAATGATCATATTATTGATAATATACAAAATGAAAATGATCATATTATTGATAATATACAAAATGAAAATGATCATACTATTGATAATATACAAAGTGAAAATGATCATACTATTGATAATATACAAAATGAAAATGATCATACTATTGAAGATATACAAATTGATAATGATCATACTATTGAAGATATTGAAAATCAAAGTGAACAAAAAAATGATGATAAAAAAACACTGTTCATATTTTTTGGTGATCATGGACAGCTAGATACAGGAGATCACGGAGGATACAGCTTGGACGAAACCCATAGTGCTCTTTTTGCATATTCACCCTTAAACTTTATATCTTTAGATAATGACATCATTCAAAATAATTTTGTTTTATATGATAAAGATAAATTAAAAAAAAATGTGAATACACTGAATGAAGAAAATAATAATAATGAGAATATAGATAATTATAAAAAATATCATTCATATTTAAAAGATAGAAATAAAAAATATTCTTACCATTATAATGTTAAATATACAAAACAAGTAAATTTAATGAGTACCTTATCCTTATTAATTGGATCAACATTACCTTATGGAAATATAGGAAATATTATTATGGATTTCATTCCCAATGCATATATAAAAAATAATAATAAAAAAAAAAATAATAATAATAATAATAATAATAATAATTCTTCATTACCTAATGAACAGACAAATTTATATTATGATCTTTTAAATTTACATTATATTGCTGAATTAAATTATGCTAACTTATGGCAATTGAATAGATACCTGAATGAATATGAAAAAAAGTATAATATAATAAAAAATGAAGATTATCATTTTATTAAATCCTCATGGCATATTATACAAAAAGACAAAAAAGAATTGTTTTTTCAACCAAATAAAAAATTTATTAAAAATGACATTTTATTAAAAAAAGAAAAAGAATCATATATAGAATTCATAAATGAAATGACAACTCTAATGGATATCACACAAAAATATTTTTACTATATATTCAACATAAAAGAAAAATATTTCTTAATTTTATCTATTGTTTTAAATATATTCTTATTATTATTTTTAAAACATTTTTATTATTATTCTAAATTAAATTATTACCATAAATTAATTAAAGGTTCGAAGATTCTATTATGTATGAGTCTATTTCTTAATATTATAGTAACCTTTAATGATTTTAATAAAAATATTTATTTATTACTTTGTATATGTGCATTACTTTTATATTTTTTTATCTTCTGTTTATCAATTAAAGAATATAAAGATATATTCCGAATATTTTCTCATGCTAAAATCATTTTCATAAGCAATAATATAGATATGATAATACCTAGTATAAAAAATTACCATATGAGCGCTAAACGTAACATGAATATTACGAATAATGACACCTACCATACATCACATAAGGATCGGAAATCATTCACAAATAAAGAAGAGAAACAAAATAATACACTTATGAATATATTCTATAATATTATTTATTTCTTAAGAATAATTCGAAAAAAAATTGTTCAGTATATAATCTTTATACATTTGACAATATACAATCTAACTATAGGTAATATTATCTTTATTCTATTTAAATTATTTCCGAAAATTATAACTAATTCATTTCAAATATTAAGAAGTAATTATTTCCTTTTGTTTGTTATTATATGGAGCTGTTGTGAAATGTCCTTTAATTATATAGATAAAGAAAGATATTATATTCATTACATTTTAATTGTATATGTTATATTTGGGATGCTTAAATGGAAGTATCACCGTGTCTTTAATATACTAAAGTAATACAATCCACACATTAAAAAAAACAAAATAATATAATATATATATATATATATATATATATTTATACATATATATTTATATATATATATACATTTATATATACATATATATTTATATACATTTATATATATTTATAAATTTTTGTTCCTTTTGTAGAGCCTTCATTTTGTTGGTGCTTCTAATAATTAATGCTTTGTATAGCCATACACCCGAATATTTTGACCATGGTAAAGAAAAAATATATTTAAAAGAATCTGTACTAAAATCAGTTTTTCCAATATCATCTTATATTCTTAGCTTAATATTAATAAATAGTGGTATTAATAATTTACTGAAAAAACGAATAAAAATAATAATAACCCAAATATGGACATTACAATATATCCTCGTTTTTTTGTTCTTAAATAATATATACCATAGATATATTCAATTTATAACACCCCCAAGTATTTATTTCTTAACCATTTCAACCTTCATATTCATATTGTTAAGTAAAAATATTTTAAATGAAAAAGAAAAATTACAAGATTCTTTAGACAAAATATATGAAGTCTGTATTACATTATTTCTCATAATAATTACCTCAATACCTTTGTCTTTTATTATATATAGCAATACAAATTTAGGTGTATTATTTCTCTTTTATATGACATTTCTTTTTTTCTACTTTATTCTTATAAGTTCCAATTGTTCAGAAAATATGATCCAAATGAATGACATAACATCGACATGGATAAATGAAAATATACATAATAGAAATGATCCTATAATTACAAAAGGAAATTTGGAGAATAAAGAAAAGTGTACTTCATGTAATACATCTATAAAAGAAAAATTTTATTATAAATTAATGATAGAAAAATTCAAATTATTAAATACATGCTCTGTATTAAATGAAGAAGAAATAATGGGAATACAAATTTATAAATTAATTAGAGATATTTCTTATTTTTATATAAATGAAACAGATTTTTATATTTTATCATGTGTACTTTTAATATATTCTTTTTTTATAACGGGACATAAATTTATTTTAAATAACTTACCACTAGTTTCAGGTTATGTTGGATTGTATAAATATGTGTGGCCAATAAGTCAGTTTTATATTTTTAATCATATTTTTTTTCCATTCTTCTTTTCGTTATTTTTTATCATTTATATTTATAACATAAGAAGGATAAAAATTATAAATTCTTTTAAGCAATTTGATTTGTATTATTTTTATGTTTATCCACTAATGAACTTTTCCTTCAAGTAAGACAAAAAAAAAAAAAAAAAATAAAATAAATAAATAAATAAATAATATGCATCCATAACATTAATTATTTACATTTTTGCAAAAACGAGTTCGTTTAATATATATATATATATATATATATATATATATATCTTTCTTTATTCTCTTTAGGGCCTCCTTTTTGTTTTGTTGCAAGTTTATTATATCTGTATGGGTTTCATATTACTTGAATCTGCACATAATGGTAAAAATATAATCACAGTGTAAAATGTTATATAATAAAATATACATACATATATATATATATATATATAATTTTTTTCTATTTTTACTTTTTTTACAGTTATATGATTATTTCCTACCAAAAATGTTTTACCTATTCGCTATCCACCTTATCTTTATTATATTTTGTTTGTTGGTCTTTTTAATGACTAAACATATTTTTCTAAGATAATTTTTTTGTTTTAGATGGGTAAAAAATCTTATTTATTGTATCTTCCTTTTTAATGGGTTCCCAATTTCTATCCTGTACAGACATAAATATATACAAAAAAAAAAAAAAAAAAAATTATGAACAGTTGAGTTAAAATTTGATTAAAACTTTAACTGTACATAATAATTATCAATCAATTTATTTATGAATTATATGGATATACATTTTATGTTTATATATACATATATATAACAAATTTGTTGTATATTTTTTTGATTTATCAATATATATATATATATATATATATATATATATATATATAATACGTTTAATGAAAATTGTTTTGTAATAAATTTTTAATGGTTATTTATATTTGTGGTAAAAAATAAACTTGTTTTATATAAATATATATTTTTTTTAATATATTACAATTTTTTTTATGAACTTACCTTCCACCAAGAATGTCCATATGAAATTAATATTTCATCATCCTTTTGTATATTGTTATATGCATAAACAATCATAACATTATTTGATACAGTGACATCCTGCAAAAATTATAGAAATATATAACACAGACAAATATATATATATATATATATATATAATATTTCTTTCAGATTTTTTTTTCTATATTACTTGCTTTTGTTTTATTTGGTTTTTATTTATTTTATGTATTTCTACATATGCATTTGGTATATCAGAATGATTATATAAAATACCATACCCTAAAGGTAGTAATTTATAATTTGAAGTTTCTTTCTTCCTATTGATTATAATATCGACTATTGCTTTATTTTTACTCGGTTCTTTTCCTTCATATAAATAATCGACGAGGTTTCTTGGTATTTCTTCATTGCATATTGATACAGTTGGACATATTTCAATAATTTCATTTTTCTTTATACCTTCTAAGGAGAAAACACCTAAACCACCAAGAGAGGATTTTCCTATATATATTTTCTTTTGTATATCATTAAATGATATATGCTGACTTTTTTTAAATAAATCCTTAATAAAATTATTTGCGAAATAATTATGAAAATTTCGTTTGAACAGAATCATACATAAAAAGTATAATATTCATTTAAAATAAAAAATGAAATAATTTTATTTATCATCTATACATGTTATATATATATATATATATATATATATATATATATATAATGAATTATTGTAGAAATTGAATTAAAAAAATAAAAAATATAAAAATGTGATTTCAACTTATTATAACATTAGGATTATAATAATAATCCTACATTATATATATATGTATATATTAAATACAAATATTATTTTAAATATTTATAATATTTGATGATTTAAAAATATAATATAATAAAAATTATGACAAATAAAAATAGTTTTATATATACATTTTAATAAGATAAAAAATAATATTCCTTAAAAAAAAAAAAAAAAAAAAAGAAAAAGAAAGAAGAGTATATGAAAAGAATATATATATATATATATATATGCATATATATATTTTAATAATTGATTAGTGCATACAAAGTATTATAATATTTCACATATATGTTGTTTTATAAATATAATAATATTATAATAATATTACATTTATAATATAAAAAAAAAATCATTGTATTAATCGTCTTGGCATAGCAAACGCTTCATGAATGTTTGCCATATTACTCAAAACATCATTTATATGTTTAGGTATACTTATTTGATCAAAAAGTTCATATTTTTTTAGTCTCTCCTTTTTCATATAATAATGAATATTATAATAAATAAGTGACAATGCACATAAGGAAAAAAAACTATGAAATTGATCTGTTTGTTTAAAAAAGAAATTTTCATTTTTAAAATAGTTCATACATTTTTTGTTTATATTATATTCATCTTGTCCTATTCTTGAAAATCCTCCATTTACTTTATCCTGACATTTTAAAATAAAATTAATAATAATATTTACATTAAATGCCTTTCCTAAATTTACATTCAAAGATGATAAACTACTTAAAACCCACCAAGAATAACAAACATCGTGATCTTTCCCAACTCTACCATTAATACCAAAATTATCATAACGTTCACAAAGCCATCTATATAAAAAAAAATAAATATATGAATGAATAAATAAATAAATACATACATAGATAGATATATATATATATATATATATATAATAGTATATATTATTAAATGAGTGTGTAGGTGTACATATAGCAATACCTACTTTATATCACACATTTTAATCATTTTTTTAAGCTACCTAATTAGCTTTTTTTTCATTATAGGATTATAAGAAAAATAAGTCTTGCCTTTCTCATTCTTCAATAATTTTAATGAATGAATTGCACAAAAAGTTGTACCGGCATGGGATTCTGAACCAGGAAGATTTGAAAATCCTCCATCTATATTAAAACAATTTATTATCCAATGTATACATTTATTATTATTTATATTATTAACATAGATATTTCTTTCCTTAAATAATTTATTTAATAGATATAAAGTACACAAGGAACAAAACATAAAACGCATGTCACCATCAAATTTATATTGTACACTCTTTAAAGAAAAATGAAAATATCCCTTTTCTTCATCAAATAAAAATATTACAAAATTATATATTTCTAATAATGTTTTAGTACTTATACTATTCTCATCAGTTTTATTTAATAAAAATAATATTTGAATAGCACTCAAGGTAGAAATTATATTTGCTTCGTATACATTTTTTTTATTACATGGACTAAAACCTGTTACTATAAATTTTTTTTTTTTTTTTTTTTTAATATCTTCATTTGATGAAATATATGTTTCTTTTTTTAACTTATAAATATATTCATCTTTAATTTTCCTTCTATGTAAACATTTCATTACCAACATATATATGACTTCTATAAAATCTTTACTTAATACCTCATCTATAGTTTCCCTTTTTTTATTTATTAAGCTAATGCTACTTAAAACCCAAAATATGGCACTCAACAAAATAGACTCATGTTTGCTCGTTAAAATGGTATCCTCCTCTTTTCCTGAAAGTTTCTTCTTTATGGTATTTATAAAGTATTGTTCGTGTAACGATAGGTATAAATTCATATTTTTAAAAGTTAACAGAAAAAATATAAATAAATAATATAAATTATAATATAATAAATATAAAATGAAGGGGAAAAAAAAAAAAAAAAAAAAAAAAAAATTATATCAAAAATGGACACATAAACAAATAATAATAATAATGATATATATATATATATATATATATATATATATATATATACATGAATTTGCAGAGAATAAGTGAAAGCAGATTATTATATCTGAAGGCACATATACTGATTAAAAACCTTCAATTTTTAAAATATATATATTATATCATACGATAGGGTCCAGAACAAAATAAAAGACTGAACAAGGAAAAACAAAAAATAATACATATATTCTTATATATATATATATATATAATATTTTCATATATACAAATATATCTTATTCCTTATTCTTTTATTTTATTTTATTATTTATTTTTTTTTTTTCTATTACTATTAATCCACTAAAGAAATCTCCGAAAAAAAGGTCAGACTTTTTCAAAAAATAAGAACCAAACTTTTTTCTTATATGAAAAAAAGTTATACATGTCCCTATCAATGTAAATAAAATAAAAAGTAAAAAACCCAATATCCCTTGAACTCCTAAAATACCCACAGTTATTCCACTTATTATACCATAAAATTGCTTACTCAATATTAAAGAGTGTTTATTATGTTTAAGGCTATTTTCATCATATTTTTTGTTACCCAATAATTTGGAGTCTAATATGTTTTTTGAGTTCCCTTGTTTTTCATCTCCTTCCATTATGAATTTCAACAAATTAATATCAAATAAATAAATAAATAAATAAATATATATATATATATATATATATATATATTATTATTATTATATTTATTATATATAAATAAATAATAATAATATTATTATTATATAAAAATATTATATAAACACTGTATTTTATATATGTATTGATTTTTTTATTTATTTATTTATTTAAGCATGTAAAATTTATCTATTTTTAATACATTTTGCATTTTGTAAAATAAAATATATATATATATATATATTATATACATATAGTAATATATTCACAAAATAATTAATTTTATTTATATAAATAGAAATAAATAATATTTATAATATTTTTATTTAATTTTTGCTTATCTGATGTTCTCCCTATACGAAATTATATTTATTCATAAAACATAATATAATATATTATATATATATATATATATATATATATATATATATATGTATATATGTATATATATTATATACATATGTATAATATATGATTATTCTAAAATTCGGATAAATATGTATCTATAATTAATGAATTTTTATTTTTTTTCTTTATAAATTTAAAATTTATTAAAAATATGTTTCAAAATAATTAAATAAATTATCTTCTTTGTATTATAATATTTTAAAGTTACAAATTAGAACGTCAATATACCATCTCTAATATATTGAGAATACATATATATATATATATATATATATATATATATATTTATATATATAATATATTGGAAGAAATGATTAGAACATTTCTATATATGTGTAAATACACCCATGTACGTTTTAAAATTAATTCATTCTTGTATTATATTACCTACCTAAATATTAATATATATATATATATATGTAACAATGTAATATTGTTCGCGTGTCGTAATATTTAATTCTTATATTTTAATAAATCTATCTTATTTCCTTGGGAAGCAAATTACCCTTTTATAATTATCCTCTTTTTTTTTTTTTTTTTTTTAAAAAACAACAGTAAATATAAACATATATATGTATATATATATATATATTTATTTATTTATTTATTTGTATATTATTTTCTTTATATACTGTTTGCTTTTTTTTGTTCTTCTTTTTTCCTAATTGTTCCTATTTTTATTTAATAAAAAAATGTTTCGCATATCTCCCATGTTATTATTCTTCCTTTTTTATTTCTCCTCGTATAATATTTATTTTGTTTTAACCCGGAACAAAAATGGACAGCCCTCTTGTTCTAATGTTTCTTGTTCAAATGAAAAGTTAAACTATATTTATGATAACTCCAAATTTATTTTAAGTGAACTGCAAAATATTTTATATGATGTAAGGGACCAAAGAAATTCACATGAATTAGGTTTAAAAAAAAAAAAAAAAAAAAAAAAAAAAAACATGTAAAATAAAGAATATCGTGATAATAATAAAATAACGAGAATATAACATATGTATGTATATTTATATTCATTTTCATTTATGTTTCTATAGAAAATGAATATGATAAAGAATTAGATATACAAATAAAATTTCCACATAAAAAGGATCATCATGATTTACAAATATGGGATGATGAATATGAAGAAGAAAAACAATATAGCGAACCAGTTCCATATATAACCATTACAAATATAGAAGAAGGTTTGTATATTATTTAAAAAAAAAAAAGAAAAAAAATATATAATAAAATATAAAAAAAAAACACATTATATTTATTTATTATATCACAATAGATTCGGATGATCTAAACAAATCGATTATAGTAATAAATAAATAAATAAATATATATATATATATATTTATTATGAAGAGATATAATTGTATAAATATTGTACCCCAATTTAAATTACATGTAAAAATAAAATATATATAATATTCCGAATTACTTTATTTTTATATATCATAGAATGATAATATATATAATGAAGACAATTCAACTAATAGACCTTTAAATGAAGAAGAACAAATCGACATTGCCTTGTCTAAAATATATGAGGTAAAATATGAATAAATATAAACCCAAATATAATAGAAAAAAAAAAAATATATATATTTATATATATATATATATATATATATATATATATATGTATATATTTATTTTCCCAGCTTGAGGAACAAATGAAAATGTTTAAGGAACATAATGGGTAAAAAAAAAAAAAAAAAAAAAAATATATAAATTAATATATACAAGTGTAATTATTTATACATATCATATTAAAAAATTAAACACATTATATTTATTCATAATTATATATTCTTTATATATTTAATATCCATAAAAAATTATTATTATTTTTATTTCTTTTTTTTTTTTTTCTCGTTTTCATAAAAATAAATATGTAGAAAACAAAATTTTAAAAAGTACTTGAGATGATTTAAAATAGAAGTTATATTTATATGGGTGAAAAAAAAAAAAAAAGAAGAAAATTTATATATATTTACATAAAAAAAATTTATTAAACATTGTCCACTTATATATATATATAATATTTATTTTATATTCATTTTAATAAATTATGAAAAATAGTGGTTAAACCTTGAATAATAAAAAAGATACACATATAAATATATACATATATATATATATATATATATATATATATATATATATATATATATATGTATATATGACTAATATTTATTTTATCCTTTACATACATTTCATCCATATTACATATTTTATTTTATTATTATTATTTTTTTTTTTTGTTTGTCCCCTATATACATATACATATATATATATATATATATATGTATATATTTATTTATTGAATATGTTTTTATTTTTCACGAAAAAAAGAAAACATTAATGGGGGGTGGGTACGTGTCCATCCACATAAAAATTTCTTGTCATTGGGGGTAATTGTATTTTCATACCATCCAATTCTTTACTTAGTTTTATTTGACATCCTAATCTGGATCTGGAAAAAAAAAAAAAAAAAAAAAAAAAAAATATATATATATATATATATATATATAGTGATGTATCATACAACATTGTAATATACACATTTAAATTGTGAGTACAAAATATATTTTATATTCCTACGTCTCTGTTATACAAGGTGCAAGTTCCAACATATCTATTTCATTGTCCAAAGGTTCTGGTAATAAATCGTGAAAATTTTCATCAATTATTACATGACATGTAGAGCAAGCGCAAAATCCTTCACAAGCACCTTTACAAAAATAAATAAATAAATATAAACATATATATATATATATATATATTATATTATTATGAAATATGTAAAATATACTTTAATATCATTTACCCTCTATATTTATATGATTATCATGAGCCACCTTTAAAATACTATCTCCTATTTTGGCTTTTACAGTCTTTTCATAATTATCTTGATTTATAAACGTTACATCGCTATACCAAAAAAAATAAAAAGAGAAAGAAAAAGGATAGGAAAAAAATGAAAAATATAAATATATAATCATATAAACATATTATCATATCCATATACAAATACATAATCGCCATATATTTTTTATCACGAAGAACACTTACATTTCGTCTACATTCTGCGTTGTAAAAAACTTTCCATTGTTAAAAAAAATATTATTTTGTCGTATTGTATTATACAAAATTGTATTAAAAATTTTGCTTTTATTTAAAATTGAAAACTCTAGAAAAATCACAAAAATATGTTTTAAAGAATTATATATAATATTTTATTTGATATTAATACATACATATAATATATATATATATATAT
The DNA here is from genome assembly GCF_000002765.6 of Plasmodium falciparum 3D7. Taxonomy (NCBI): domain Eukaryota; phylum Apicomplexa; class Aconoidasida; order Haemosporida; family Plasmodiidae; genus Plasmodium; species Plasmodium falciparum. The sequence goes on from NC_037284.1 coordinate 614,483, forward strand.
ATACAACGTCTTATAAACATACAAAATTATAATTATATATATATATATAATATATACAATTTATATATTTAAGGATTAATACTTGTTATCATTTTATTTTTGTTGGTCCCTCATTTAAGTTAATAAATTCTTATAGAAAAAAGAAAAACTTATATATATATATATATATATATATATCTTTGTATATATGTTCATTTGTAATATATATTCATATATATATATATATATATTATATATTTTTAAATATGTTTCTATTTATGGCAATAACATTGGATATAAATTATTCGTTATAAATAAAAAAATATAAAATAAATACCAATAAAATCAAAATTAAAGAACGTATTTATAAAAAAATTTATTTATTCACTTCTCATATAGGTCACCAAAAAATCATGAAACAAAAAAAAATGTATGCATATTATATAAATATTAATATAAATAATGTATTGTATATTATATTTTTATTTTCTCCATGAAAACTATGAAACAGTTATAAAATAATACACATACTTTATCGTTGTTATATATTCTATATTAATATATGCTATATATTTAAAATATACATATATAAAATATATGTATATGCCTTTTTTTTTTCTTTTTTAATTAAATAGTTACATAATATTAATATATATATATATATATATATATATATATGTTTTATCTATTATCCTTTTAAAGATATTTACATATGGAATTATTAAAAAAAATTTATTTTATTATATTTTATTTTATATAAGTTTCTTTTATTTATTTTTTATTTTTTATTTTTTTTTAGCGTAATGTATATTTATATATAACTATTTAAGTGTGAACCTAAAAATAATCGAGAGATATTATACCAAATACATAGGAAAAAAGAAGCAATAAAGCATCACATAAATGTTATAAAAAAAAAAAAAAATATATATATATATATTTTTTTTTATTCATTATTATAATGACAATATCATTGGGACGTAATCAAACGAACCTTTAAGGATCCAAAAAAAAAAAAAAAAAAAAGAAGACGAAAGAAAAAAATATAAAATATACATACATATATATAAACATATCTATGTATATTATAATTTAATACAATTATAAGGATTAAAAAAAAAAAAATATAATATAATATAATATAATAAAATAAAATAAAAAGGAAAAAAAAAATATGATAGGTAAAATATTCGATAATGCCTTTCGTATAAGGACATACAACAGATTTGTATGCTTTTTGATTGGAGGCACTTTTGCTTATAGTTTTTCTAACCCTGATATGGATACAGTATATGACCTTTTCCCTATTTTTAAACAAAATAAATATGCTTATTTAACATTTCTAGAGGTAAATGAAAAACATAGTAATGTTTTTGAAGAGAGATTAAAAGATTTATGTAGGTTTTATCAAAAACAACCAGGTTATCTTTATACAAAAATTATTAAACGAATCGATAACATTAACGATATTAGTAAATATATTGTTATATCCACGTGGATAAAAAGTGAAAATTATCTTTTAGCATGTAATAGAATGTATGGACAAATTTTAATTAATAAAATACAAAATTATGCTAAATATAATTCTTACTTATATAGAATAGTTGTAGATGACTCAGACTATCTTCCCCCAATTTGAAATAAAATTTAGTAATTATATATATATATATATATATATATATATATGTGTGTGTATATATGTATATATTTATTTTTTTGTAACTTTTATTGTATAAAATAATATTATATTATCATATGTTTTTTTTTTTTTGTTATAAAGACATAAAATAAGGTATATTTACTTATTTTTTAATTTAATATTTTCATGTTTTAATAGCTTAACATTTTAATTTGGAATATAGCTTTTCCTTTAACATATATTATATTAATATATTTTATTTTAATATATTTTTTTTTTTTTTTTTTTTTTTTATGTCATATTGTATATACAACATATATTAAAAACGTTACAAATTTATTATTTGATAAAAAACAATTACACTAAAAATTAAATATATATATATATTATGTGTTACTCAAATGTATGCTATATTCATTGACAGGAATAACTATTTGTAAGAAATATTACTATAGTGAAAAGAATTGATATTACTTGGTTATATATATATATATATAATACAATAAATAATATTTTTAAAACATAGAAGGATAAAAAGAAGAAAACAATTGTTGCTACTTTATATATCCATATTAAGAAATCAACACCTTATAAATACTGCACACATAAAATATATATTATCCCATTTATTATTTGGGGTACATTTAATTAATATTTTTTTCAATCCATATATATATAATAATGAAGATAATATTCATCGTATATATTTTTATAAGTACCTTTTCTTGGAAATCTATATTATCATATAGAAGATTAAAAGACATTAACAATATGGATGGCATACCCCAAGGTTTCAGCAAGAACAAACAGGTATAAAACAAAACATAAGGGTGACTATATATTAATTAAAAAATATAAATATAAATTCTTTCTTATTACTGACATGCATATTTATAATAAACAAAATATTATATTCTACAACTTTTGTAAGATTAACTTCCATGAATTGAGATCCAATGCCAACAAGGATAAGGAAAAAGCGGTAAAATATAATAAATATGTAAATATATATATGTATATATATATATATATATATATATATATATTTATTTATTTATATTTATATGTGGGGGATCGCTTTTCATTAACACATATTTTCCTTAATCACTATATATATATATATATATTTTTTTATAGTATACTTATGAAATTAGTGAATGGATTATTATGATAAATCCAAGAAATGCAAAAACACATACTGGAAAAATACGTAGTATTGAAATTTATTCTATGACATATCCTTATGAACAGCTGGAAGTTTTTAAGGAGAAATTAAAAAGACCATAAAAAAAAAAAAAAAAAAAAAAAAAAAAAAAAAACATATATATATTTTCAAAAAATATGTGTATAGATAGTACACATGCTGATAATATATTTACACCATCTGATATAGATTCAATCATAACTTTCCAAGACATTTTATATTTTCCAATACACCCTAAACATATACACATGGTGTATATTCGTAATTCTTTTATATAACTATATGTAATATTCTTATTTTATAAATCAAGATTATTACATATGTAATAAGAATTTTAACATTTTTAACAAACACTTTACTATCAACATAATAAATAATATATATATAAATATATATATATATATATATATATATATACATATATATTTATTTATTTATATACATTACTATATTTTGCACTATGGAAAAATATCAAAATAACAGTATAATTTTTTTTTCTTCATTTTTTCTTATGTACTATGTAATTCATACATAATTTAGAATAATACATTTTTATACTAAAAAAACGAAAATATCTTTTCTAGATTTTTTTTATTTTATCATTTCATTTCTTAATGTACTTTATTCCACCACATATAAAACTAGAAACAAATTTTACAACTTTATGAAAAAATTCAAAAATATATATCTTTAAAAAAAATATATTTATATATATATATATATATATATATATATATATATATATATATATAATTTTTTTTTTTTTTGTTTCTTCTTTTTTTTTTTTTTTTTTTTTTACAAAATAGTTCAATACAAAGTTATATCATATGAAAGATATATAAATATATTTTTATAGGTTTAGAGATTCTTTTTCCCTATTGATTTATATAAATATGTATATAAAATATATTATATATATATATAATATATAATATATTATATATTATTACAATTTTATGATATATAAATATGTATATATATTTCTAAAAAAGGGGAAAATATTCTTTGAATAATATAAATCATTTTTCCTTTAAAGATGAAGAAAAAAAAAAAAATAAATAAATAAAAAAAAAAAAAATTTAGAAATATTTTTTACAAATAAATTATATATATATATATATATATATTTTATTATTACGTATTTTTTTTTTTTTTTTTAATTTTTATTTTATTTATTTTTTTTAATATGTGTTAAACAATATTTAAAAAAATAATATTCATTAAATACATATTATATATATATATATATTATATATATATTTGTTTATATGGTGTGTTTTATATATTTATTTGTTTTTTTATATTTTTTTTAAGTTTGTGCAAGTGGTACATATATATAAATTTATAATATATATATATATATATATATATGTATATATATTTTTTGTAAGAAAATATAAGAAAGATTTATATATTATAATTTAAATTATATATATATATGTTACAATTGTATTAAAAAATGGATATGGAAATTAAAGAATTTGATAAGTTATCTGGTTTTCGTATACAATGTACCAAGGATTTACTTTTGAAGGGAAGTTTAAGTGCCATAGTTGGTATGATACTTGGCATAATGTGCTCTTTGATTGTAAACTGTACACTGGTTGAGGTTTCTTTATCACGATTTTTTTCTATGGTATACATAAAGAAATTGAATGAACATATTAATATTATACATGGAATATTTTTAAGTATATATAATTATCTTTATTATTATTTTTTTTTTTTTTTTTTATAGTATTTTGGTATATTATTTATTGTAGTTGGTATGATAATTTTTTGGAGATTAAATGCCAATGTGACTGATGAAGCAGAAGGTCGTAAAAATCAACTTATGATCTTATCAGGATTGGTAAGAATAAAATGTAAACATATAAATAAATAAATAAATAAATATATATATATATATATATATATATATTTATATTTATATTTATATATATATTTGTATTTATATTTACATATGTTATTACGCCAAATAAAAATATTTACACAAATATACATATATTTATACATATACACATTTTTATATGTTACACATTGATAACTTATAGATAATTTTTTCTGGTATTCTTTGCTTTTTTTTTGATCGCTCTTGGCTTTTTTCCTTATCACCCTTGACAAAAGTGCCCATATATTGTATCTTGGGAATTAGTATATCTTTTGCCTTAACATTTAGTTTAATCGATTTGATAAACTACTTAATAGGTTTTATTCAGGGGTCCATAACAAGACCGCTCATTGAGTCAGTTGCCCAAGTAATATTATAACATAATATATAATAATAATAATAATATAACGTTATATAATAATATGATATCATCTAATAATATATAATATTATGACATTTGGTAATCATGTACAATAATATATCATATATAAATATGCGTTATATTTTTCTTTTTAGGTATATATGATATTACTCTTCACCATTACCATGGGTGGAATATTTGGTTTTATATTTGGATTATTAGATGTAGAAGATGAATCGTCTCATCATATTCGCTTAGCTTTGATGAAAGCTGAAAATTGTTGTTTTCCTCTCGGAGCAGTTTTAGGAGGGATAGTAAGTCATGAAATGGCACAAATATATATATATATAGAGAGAGATATATAGATATATATAGATATATTTAATTATTTATTTGTATAAAGTAATTTCATCCCATGAAATTTATATATATATATTTTTTTTTTTTATTTTATTTATTTTATATATTTAGGCCGGATTTGGTAATGAAGTTTTTAGACAACAAAGTGAAGCATACAAAATAGAAAATGTTACCGAATTTGACGATGAAGTGTGAACATAAATTTTTAAGTATACTTTATTTTTCTTATCTTTTTAATTTTTTTGAATTAATTATATATTTAAAAATATATATATGAAGGTATTAATATATATATATATATATATATATATATCTTTTTTTTTTTTTTTTTTTTTTTTTTTTTTTTTTTTTTTTTTTTTGTCTACATTTGTTTTTGTTTCAATAATATACAAATAAACATATATTTCTTTTTTCTCTTTTTATATTTTGAGTTGTCAAAATGAAAGCAGCAAAAAAAAAAAAAAAAAAAAAAAAAAAAATACTGAACAGATTATATATATATAATATATTACATTTTGTATTTTTTTAATTTTTCCTTTATATATTTTTTTTTAACTGATTTGTTTTCATATACAATTTATTAATATACAACATAAAATCAATCTTATTAATTTTTATAAAAAATAAGAAAGATAAAAAAAAAAAAAGAAAACATTGTATAAATCTTATTATAAATATAAAATAATATAAGATTATATTTTTATATATTACTTATAATTAATAAATATATGTTTTAGTCAATGTGCATTAATAACGAAATAGGTTCCCCATATTTAAAAAAAAAATAAAATAATAAAAAAAAAAAATAAAATAATATCAAAATAAAATAAAATAAATATACATACTTATTATATGCATAAATATATATTTTCCTAACATTTTCCCTTTAATATTTAAATTGTGTAATATGATATTTTTCTTTTGTATTCGTATATACAAATATGTATAAAAATATATATATATAAGAAGAAATGCTTTGCATGCAAATTTTATGCCAACCAATAAAAAAAACAAAAAAATCATAATATGAAATAAAATAATAATACAAATGAAATAATAATACAAATGAAATAATAATACAAATGAAATATAATAAAAATAGTATTAAAAATATTCGATTAATTATTTAATTTTAAAGAATATATATATATATATATATATATATATTTATTGTTTAAAATATTCATATATTACATTACTTTTATATAATGTTTTTAAAAAAACTGTGCAGGAGCAATTTTTTCGGGAATTCAAGAAGATCCTTTTCGCTAGTGACAAAGAAGGCTTATAATTTCACAGCTCAAGGATTAAATAAAAATAATGAAATAATAAATGTTGACCTTTCCTCTTTTATAGGTCAGAAATACTGTTGTTTGTTATTTTATCCATTAAACTATACCTTCGTATGTCCAACAGAAATAATTGAATTTAATAAGCATATAAAAGATTTTGAAAATAAAAATGTAGAGTTATTAGGTATATCCGTAGATTCAGTATATAGTCATTTGGCATGGAAAAATATGCCTATTGAAAAAGGAGGAATTGGAAATGTGGAATTTACTTTAGTATCAGATATAAATAAAGACATTTCTAAAAATTATAATGTACTTTATGATAATTCTTTTGCTTTAAGAGGTTTATTTATTATTGATAAAAATGGATGTGTAAGACATCAAACCGTTAATGATTTACCAATAGGTAGAAATGTACAGGAAGTTTTAAGAACTATAGATTCAATTATTCATGTAGATACAAGTGGAGAAGTTTGTCCAATCAACTGGAAAAAGGGACAAAAAGCATTCAAACCAACTACCGAATCGTTAATAGATTATATGAATAATGCAAATAAAAATGTATAACAGTGGCAACTTTATAAGTATACATTAACACGTATATATTATATAAATAAATAAATAAATAAATAAATATATGTTATAATATAAATGTATACTATTTTATTCAAAAAAAAAAAAAAAAAAAAAAAAAAAAAAAAAAAAAAAAACACTTTTATAATATATCATATTTACATTCCTATTTATTATTTCATTTTTTTTATTTTAACATGAAAGGAACTTAAATTTAAAATATTCTTTATAACTCTTCATACAAAAATATATATATATATATATATATATTATTTCTATGTGGACTAGGTTCTATATAAATTCCTATCTTTTTTTTTTTTTTTTTTCATATCACATAAAATATATTTTTTATATATCCTTTCGCAATTATACTAATACATAAATATATATTACGTTATTATTTTTTTATTTATTTTATTGTGTGCGGAAAAAAGGGAAAAAAAAAAAAAAAAAATAAAAAATAAAATAATAATAATAATAATAATAATAATAACTATTTAGTTTAAATACATATATAAATTCAATATATTTTACGGTAAAAACTGTATATGAAAATATGTATGTATATATATATATATATATATATATATATATATATATATACAAATAAAAAAACTCAAACTTTATTTATTTTGTTTTTTAAAATTTTTATATATTAAATATATATCTATTCATCATAAATATTAAGCACATAATGTTATATATAATATATAGTTATTTGCACTAAGGTCAAAAAAAGAAAAATATATATATATATATTTATATATATATAATTTATATATTTTTATATATATAATTTATATATTTTTATATAATAATTTATATATTTTTATATATATTAACAATAGAGGTAGAAGAAAAAAAGGAAAAGAATTGGAACATTTACGGAAATAAAAAATATGAAAAAAAAAAAATAAAAAAAAAAAAAAAAAAAAAAATTATGCTTTGAATTTATATTGAATAAATTAAACATAACATTATATATATATATAATTTTTTTATTTTTTATATGTTATATATTTATGTAGAAGCTCTTATAATAAATGTAGAAATTACAGTTCACTTTTCTTACAAAAAAATTTCAGTATATTTACATGTATAAAATTTTTTTTTATATAATAATATGATATTAAAATTTTTCAACACGTTATAATAAATAATATAATAGATATAATACAATATAATATATTTATTTATTTATTTATTTATATTTGTGATCTTTTTTTTTTTTTTTTTGAAAAATTATATGTAATATATTATATGTACATATTTTTATGTAGATCCATTATTGATCCGTACTTATTCATGTTATATATAATAATGTAAAAAAAAAAAAATATGTCTATGAACATAAGCAACAGTAGTAAGAATACGTTCATATCGGATGAAAATAATGTAACATATGAAGATGATTATAACGAGACAGATAATAATAAGGATGAGGGTGACGATAGGAACACATTAATACATGTATTACATAGTTATGAAGATTTTCAGAAAAAAAATATGAATTATGGAAAAGTAAATCCATATAAAAAAAAAGAAACACAATTAAGTAAAATAAAAAAGAATCTGGTACGTTTATTATCCAGTAATGATATAACAATTCATAAATTTAATAGTGAAGAAATAAAAGGTAATAAAAAAAAAAAAATGGAAAATATAAAATTTTTAACTAGTAGAGCAGCTATGTGGTATCAGGTTGAAAAAAATGACGATCCAGATTATGATTTAAAATTAGAAAGTTCTAAAAAGAAAAACTTTGTATATATAACAATGAATTATATAAATATCTTTATGAATGATTTATTAAATGATAAAAGAGGTATGACATATATAGCAACTTTTATGATTGTATTATCAATAATTATAACATTTATATCAGGATTTATTACACTATATAATAATAATAATAATAATATAAACCATTACAATAATCATAATAATCATAAATATCATAATATTAACAGTAGCAATAATAATAATAATAACACTATTAATAGTAATGCATTTTTTAGTACTAATGAACAATATTTAAAAAATTTAGATGAAAAAAATAACTGGAATTTAAATATGTCTAGAAATAATTATGATGATATTAATCAATATATGAATTATAGTGCCTTGCAAATAAAAAGAGGAAATGATCAAGAAAATTACAAAAAGTATAATGAAGAAATTTTTGAAATATTAGAACAACTAAAAAAAGAAATCAATGAAAATAAAAATATAAAAAGTTCAGAAAAGATACAAAATGAAAATAAAAAAGATGATAAATTAAATATTTATGAAATTCGTTTAAATATAGAAAAGAAAATAAATGAATTAGAAAATAAGATCATTAATAATAATAAAAATAGTGATTCATTTAAAAGTAATTTAATTAAAGAATTTGAAAATTTCAAAAATATATTTCATGATAATTATGAAAAATTTCAAACACAATTTAAAGATTATACAAATATTGTTAATAATATAAAAAGTGTTATACATAATAAAGACACTTTTATAAATAATATTCAAAAAACATTTACACAAAATCAAGTCGATATAAAAAATAATTTAACTAGTCATATTGAAAATGAAAAGAAAGAATTATTACAAAAAATAAATGAATTACAATCACAAGTTAAAGTTATGGAATGGAATATCTTGAAACAAGAAAATTTATATAAAGGCATGAAACAAAATATATTAAAAATTTTAGGTCAAAACAAATTAAATACTATTGATAATAATAATAATAATAATAATAACAACAACTTATATGATGCAGATAATGATAGTAGTTATGATGATGAATGGTTTGGAGAGAATAAAAATATCTTAATGGGACCCCCTATAGATATGGATAAGAAAAAAAAAAAACAAGAAAATGAAAACAACAAAAATAATAAGAATTATTCTAATCATAGATTTAGCCATAATTATATGCCTCATCATATTAGTAAAGATATCCATTCAAATGAAATAGAAACATTATACACACAAAATGAGTTTAAAGAACTATTAAATGTAATTAATGATATTAAAGAACAAATTAATATGTTACAAGAAAAAAATATAAATTCAAAAAATTATTTAGATGACACTTTTCTACAAATGGAAGAAAAAATTTTAAAAAACGCTGAATATAAAATTAAATACTATTTAGAGATATATAAAAAAGATATATTAAATGAAATTACAGAATCGAAAGTAATATATAATGAAGAAAAATTTAAAAGTTTAACTTTAAAACATGAAAGGTTACAAGCAGATTTGTTAAAAAATATTAATAACCAAATAAAGATCCAATCAAAATTAATTAAGGATGATATAAGTAAATCAATACATTTTATGATGGAACAAAAAAAAGGAAAACATAATTATAATAATATAAATAATAATAATAATAATAATATTATTAGTAGTAGTAATGGTAGTAGTAATAATAATAAAATGATATATTCTGACCATTTAGAAATTATACAAAAAAAAGTAGATGAATTATATAATGAATTCATATTAGATTATAACGAAATTGATTGGGCACTTGAATCTTTAGGTGCAAAAATTGTATATAAAATGACAAGTTCACCATTAAATAGAAATGATTTTATAGAAAAATTCCTTAATCAAATTGCTTCATTTTTACCATCAGAAGAAATATACGGAATGATAAAACCTATGGGGAAAGACCCAGCTATTGTATTAAAACCAACGAATTTTCCAGGTGACTGTTTTTCATTTAAAGGTAATCATGGGAAAATAACAATCCATTTACCAGCTACAATTGATATTACATCTATATCTATTCAACATGTACATGAAAATATTAGTAACAATTCAAATGCTACTCCAAAATATTTCTCTGTATATGGTATGGTTGATTTAAATTGGCCTGAACAATTTGAGGAAAATGATATTAATTATGATGATTTTAAAAATAGCTCTCTATATTCATGCTTACATTCTACTTATGGAAATATAATACAACCTAATGAAATTTTACAAAGGTGGTTAAAAGACAATAAACAGCCAAATCTAATACATATTGGTGATTTCTATTTTGATAGAAAAAAAAGAATAGCAACATATCCCACCAAGTCATGTTTCCCAATGAAAAGGTAACACACATTAATATATTATAATATTATGATCTACACATTTTTTTTTTTTTTGAAATAGCATATATTTTATGTTCCATATTAATGATATATGCATGCATATATATATATATATATATATATATATATATATATATATATATATATATATATTTATATGTATGTATGATTGTATGTATGATTGTATAAATACAATTACATTCCTTCGAATTATATAAAAATATGTTTATTATTTCTTCTCATATGTTATTTTTTTATAATGTTCCCATTTTTTTTTTTTTGATAGGATAATTTTCGAATTTACAGAAAATTATGGTGCTTCCTACACATGTGTCTACAGATTAAAAGTTCACGGAAAAAGATGTATAAGAAAATTTAAATAATTTCCATTCCACAAGAAAAAAAAAACAAAAAAAAACAATCATATTGTTTTTCAAATATCATGTGGTACCAACAAAAATATATAGTAATACAAGATACATTATTTAAATTAACATTTACTTTATATTTTTTTTTTTTATACTAAAAATATTTGTTAAATTTGCAAGTTTATATAACTTTTCATTTGAAAAAAGAATATTATATATATATATATATATATATATATATATATGTGTGTATATTTCTTATTTCTTTTTTTTTAGTGTAATTCATTTTTTTATTACATAATCACATGTCCAATCATATTAATATGATGTTAATTTTTTTTTTTTTTTTTTTTTTTTTTTTTTGTTGTTTTTGAAAATATATATATATATTCTTATGAGGTTTGTTTAATATTATGATATATGTTAAAAAAAAAAAAAAAAAAAAAAAAAAAGGTACAGTAAAAAATTCCTCTTTTTTTTTTTTTTTTTTTTTTTTTTTATTAATAAATATGATTATTCTGTTATTAGTCCATATCATTCATACGAATACATTATTATTTTTTATTAATTCGATCTTGATTTGTTATTCTATAAATAAAAAAAAATAACAAATATTATATATATATATATATATATATATATTATATGTGTAATATTTATTTTTCCTCCTGTTAGAGAAAAAAATAATATGTACAACATTGATATAATTTGAAAAAAAAAAAAAAAAAAAAAAATTAATAACGATAAAAATCTTTTAAATAAATTAAAATATATATAATATATATATATATATATATATATATATGTATAATATTTTTTCCCGTCGAAATTGTATATTTCATATTAACAATTCAGATCTTAAGAAGATTAACACATCAACATATAAACCTTTATTTTATATGAAAAAAAAAGAAAAAAAAAAATCAATTTTACACAATGTACAAATGGATCTTTCTTATACATATAACAATAAGATATCAAAATTGTAATTGTACTTGTAAGTGGATATATATTGACATATATTCCTCTTGTTTGTATTTTTTTTTTTTTTTTTCAAATACATGCATTTATGTATAATACACAAAACGTATAAATATTTCTCATGCTTTATAAAAGTTTGAAAGCAAGTACAATCATTGGTAGAAAATGTTTTCATTGGTGGAATAATTTGCCCATAACGTGGAAAGTGGGTATTGCCTGTTCGGTACTTTTTCCACCTTTATGGAATTATAATGAAAGAAGAAAAGCAAAAGAAAAACAAATATTTTATAATAAATCTATTAGAGATTATGTATTTTTTGACATTGCAATAGAAAATAAATATGTTGGTAGGGTCTTGATCGGATTATATTCTGATCAAGTACCATTATCAACTGAGAATTTTATACAGCTAGCTGAAGGATATCAAATAAAAGATAAATATATAGGATATCGTAATACATCAATACATAAAATATACCCTGGTATTGGTTTAGTAGGAGGAAATGTTTTAAATGATAAAGAAGGTTTAAGTATATATGGAAAAAAATTTCCTGATGAAAATTTCGATATGGAATTTGTTCAAGATGGTGACGTTGCATTATTTAATGAAGGACCTCATAGTAATTCTTCACAATTTATTATTACATTTTCGCCCATGCCTATATTACATAAACATAATGTTGTCATTGGTACTGTTTTGAAAGGTATGAATATAATTCGTATGATTGAAAATGTAGGAACAAAATTAGGACATCCTATGTATAATGTTAGAATAGTTAATTGCGGTTTATATAAAGGATTAGAAAAGGATGGACCTCCATTCTTCAATTTTACTGAAATTATTGAAAAGAATAAGGAACATTTAATATCCAAGAAAGAATTTGAAAAGTTATCGAAAGAGCAGAGACAATCTCTCTTGAACGATTCAAATAAGACGGAAAAGAAAAAAAAACAAGCTTTATAAGATCCAAAAATGCACAATTGGGAAATTGAATAAACATGAATATAAAAATAAATAAATAAATATATATATATATATATATATATATATATATATATATATATATATGTGTTTGTTAAACAGATATTTTAGTATTACATTATATTATATTATTTTTTTTGGTAAAATATCTATTTTATTATTATTTATTTTTTTTTTTTTTTGAAAAATGGCTGTTTAATTATTTTATTTTTTTTTTTTTGGAAAATAGCTGTTTAATTATTATTATTTTTTTTTTTTTGGAAAATAGCTATTTTATTACTATTTGAAATTTGCTTTATTTTTTTAAATGTGCAACTAGCCATTTTTTAATTTTAAAATGATATAATATATTCGTTTAATTTTTTTTTTTTTTTTCATAAAATAGTAGAACTTAAGGATGATGTCTAACTATTTTATTATATATATATATATATATATATATATATATTTATTTATTTATTTATGTTATGCAAAAGCATAATATATATTATGAGGCATATCACATATTTATATATGAAAATATAAACAATTCATTTGTTTTGCCAATATTTTCAGGAGTCCATAATATTTTACAGTTTAAAAAAAAAAAAAAAAAATTAAAAAGATCATTATTAATGATATTAACAAAAATGAAATAAGATGATTAAAAAGATTTAATTCAATTTATTCAAAAATGAATAAACGTATAAATATATACATATATATATTAACACGTAAGGTATAAAATAAATCATTATATTTTTCTTTTAAAGGAATATTAATGTATTTAAAATAATAATTATTCTTTTTATTCGTCTTTTATGATACCAATTATATCATCATCTCTGTAAACAAAAAATTCTTCTCCATCAATTTTTAAAGAGGAACCACCATATTCAGGTAAAACAACAACATCTCCTTCTTTTACACTTGGTGATATTTTGGTACCATTACTAGTTACTCTTCCAGGACCAACAGCTAATACCTACATATATTTAAAAAAAAAATAAATAAATAATAAAATAGAGACACACACAAGTGTATATATATATTTATAATTATAAATATAAAAAGTTAAATATAATTTGTCATTATATATATATATATATATTATTACCTTTCCTGTGTATGATGGTTCAGTTGCGCTTTCTGGTAAAAATAGTCCCGACTTTGTAGTAGTTTTTGGCACTATTTTACTTATTAAAATTCTATCCATCAACGGAATAAATTTTCTAGTTATAGTAGAACTCTATAAAAAAAATACATTACATATATTTATATATATATTTACTATTATATGTATTATAAATATATATTATACGGCTATAATATATATATATATATATATATTTACATATTTATTATTATGAAACATAGAAACTTTTTTGCAGGACCACACATATATATTATATATATATATATATATTTACATATAACTTTTGTATAAAAAAATAAAAAAGTTACCATTTTTTCAATTGGAAATTATTTTACAATGAAGGGTAAAAATAAGAAATAATTATATCTACAAATTTTATGAATTATATTTTTAATTAAAATTATTTGTTTTAAAATATTTAAATGGAAAAATAAAATATATATTTAATATTAATATTCTATATTTATAAATGTTGAAATTTTAAAATATTAATTAAATTAAATTAAAAAAGTAATATATATATTTCCACTAATGTTAATGTAGAATAATAATTTAAATATATATATAAAATATTTATGTGTTGATATAATATTTCTTTTTATTATATTTTTCATTTTACTACTATAAAAAAAAAGAAAAATGATTATGTAGCTAAAAAAAAAATTAAATACATACATATGTAATAATATATATATATATATATATATATATACATATATATAAATATGTAGTAATAAGAACAAGCAAACAAAAAAAAAAAATTTAATATTATATTATTATATGTAATATATATTATGGATCTTGAATATTTTTAATTTTTCTGATTTTTATTTTATTTTGAATTCTTATATTTATATATATTTATGCCTTTTAGTAGTCATATATATTTTATAAAAATAAAATATATATATATATATATATATCCAATATGTGGAGTTATATTTAATTATGTTGTTTTATTTTATATTTATCATAAGAACTGAGTTAATCCATTCATGTAATAATTTCTTCTAAATATTTTGACACAACTTCAGAAATTGTGGAAAATAAAATAAAAAATCACGTTTATAGGAAAATACAGTTACACCATAAAAAAAGATGAACGTACATATATTTTAAAAATCGTATTAACATGGAAATAATAAAAATAAGAAATCACTTATCTTACAATTACCACATTGTATATATATATATATATATATATATATATATATACATGTTATATTAAATACAAATTAATTATGAGGGTATAAGAACAAATGATGAATGTATTTTATTTTATGTTAATTTCAATTGAGTTATTTTTATTATGAACACACCTGTAGTAATATTACCATGTATATGATTCCCCTTTTTTTTTTCCTTTTTTTTTTTTATAAATAAGAATATATTTAAATTTTATAATTATAAAAAAAAATTGATAAATTCATTTTCATTTATCATATGTATAAAATGGTATACACATAAATGTGTATGTTTTTATTACATGATATAATTTTTTATATTTTTTTTGTATGTTCATATTTCTTTCCCCAAAAAATTGTTTTTTCATATATAATAAAAAAATAAAAGCAAAAAAAAAAAAAAAAAAAAAAAAAAAAAATTATACAGTTTTCCCTTTTATGATTAAGATAATACAAAAAAAAATAAAAATATGTATGTATATATATATATATATATATATATATATATATGCGTTTGATTGGTTAATTATTAAATAAATTGATATATGATATAACACAAAAAGGAAAACATAAATACATACATATATATATATATATATATATATTTACGTATTATAAATTTACTCCTCCAAATAGGCAACGTCTGGTACCCACCACGGTAAAAGAGTCATAAAAAACATGACAACTGACTGATAAATATATTTTTCTAATTTGGTTGGTTTTCTTCTAGTATTACTGTTTGTATTATTTTCTTTATCATTTTGTTTTGTTTCTGTTGTATTTTGTTCTTCTTTTGGTTCAGTATTAGTTGCATTGTTTTGAATAGGATCAGATATAAGTGGAGCCACTTCATCATCTGAATTTATAAATTCACTAATACTATTATTTAAGATATGATTAAATGTTGTTGAGCTATCATTTAGATTATTATTTTTTCTTTTTCTTAAATTTGAATTTATACCATTTTTTCCATTATGAAGTACATTTTCATCTGTATTATTAAAATATTCATTTGTATCTTTTGCAGGACACACATTTTTGTCTTTCCCTTTATTATAACTATTATTAGGGTCATTTATAATTTCATTTGTTTTGGTATCTGGATAATCAAATTCATCATCCTGAGGAATTTTTTTTTTTGAACTATCCAATTCAGATTCATTTACTTTTTCTGTTTTTTTCTTTTTAAATAGAAGGAATCGTTTTTTAACAATATCATTAACATTATTAATATCATTAACATTATTAATATCATTAACATTATTAATATCATTAACATTATTAATATCATTAATATTATACGTATTATTGTTATTATTATATGCATCATTATTATTACATTCAACATTATCTATATTTTTTAAAATTTTCGTCTTGTTTGTTTGCTCAACTTCCCCCTTTGGTTCATTTATACTTTCATCCATAGGGGAATCATCTTCCTTATCACTACATTTAATATTTAAAAAATCCATTAAATCTTTATCATCATTTAATTTGTTATCTAGACATATATCCTTATTGTAATAATTCATATTGTTATTTATATTATCTATATTATTTATATAATCTAAAATATGTTCATTATTAATTTCATCAGAAATTTTTTTTAAATCAACATACTCCCCACTATCCGTTATTTTATCTTCACCTGTTATAAAACTATCATCAATATTATTTTGTTGATGACTTGTGATATCATTTGATATACTAGTTTGTTCAACATTTTGTATATTACCTTCTACGAATTCGTTTACATTTTCATTTAGACTTATACTATTATTCAGATTCCTTGATTCGCTCATTCTTCTTAATACTTGTTCTATGGAATCATTACTAGAAACAAAATTTAAATTATTAATTATTAAATCAAAAAATCCTCTATTATATAATATGAACATTCCAGAGACAATAAAATACATCTTTACATTAACTTCAAATAAAAAGAGAACAAAAAATATTTTAATTAATAAAAACATATGTGATCTTTCCATAAGTTCCATAATATAATTATTAAAAATAGTTCGTTGATTTCTAGGATTATTCTCATTTGTTGTGTTATTATTATTTCCTTGTCCTACATTAGTACCACTATTATTTATATTGATATTATTATTATTATTATTATTATTATTGTTGTTATCTTCATTTGTATTGGCTACATTATGCGCAGCATCATCTTTCTTATCGTTTTTCTTTTTTACTTCTTCTTGTATTAAATTATTAATAGTATTCAAGAATTCGTGATTTTCATTTGATTTTACTAATGTGTCAATAAAATAATGTTGAGATTTCACATGATCATTTAACATATGCTCATTTTCACAACCTTCATATAAAGAAGATATTATATTATTAAGAGAAATATTTTTTATTTCATTTTGATAAGTAGATATTTTATTACAATATGTTAAAAGAAGTATTTTATAAATACGTGTTTGTTCATCTTTTGAAAAACCTTTGTTATCATTCATATTGCTTACTCAAAAATAAAATAAAATCAAAATATACACACAAGGGGGAAAATCAATAAATAAATCAATAAATATAAATATATATATATATATATATATATATATATAATTATATTAATTTATATATGTCATATTTTAACATATATATATTAATATTTCCAATTTGTCATTAAAAAAATATGTACTTAAATGTATGCATATATATATATATAATTCATATTATTATTTTCCTATTTAATATAGTACATAAGAAATAATTTTACACTATACACAAAAAAAAATAAAATATGCAAAAGTATTTCTATGTATATATAATTATATGTATAAATATTTATGTGCAAATATATTTACACGTAAATATATTATTATATATGTACAAAAAAATAATCAGTTGTTAATATATATATATATTCAAATGAAAGAAATATGAATATGATACATTTCGAAAAAAATATATTATGATTCTCAATAATATCTTTTATAAATATAATTTTTATTTTTTTATTTTTTTTGTGTAATAATTTTAAAAGAAAAGGAAAAAAAAAATATATATATATATATATATATATATACATTAACACAATAATACAAATGTAAAATTATATATTTCGTAATTTGTGTTTTACAAATAATAAAAAAAAAAAAAAATATATATATATATATAATATATATATAATATAATAAATAAAATGAGCATATAATATGTAAAAATATTATTTATATTTATATGTATATATAATACATATGTGTAAAGATGGAAATAAAAAAATAATAAAAATATATATATTATATATATATATATATAATATTTTTTTTTTTTTTTTTTTTTTTTTTTTTTTTTGATCTTACTTCATCTTCCATTTAAACATAATTCACAAAATTAATTAGTTTTCTTTTTAAAATTTGAAAAATATTCATTTGCATATTTAAAAATATCATCCTTAAGAAAAAAAAAAAAACATATATATATTTATATATATATATATGTATATTTTTATATGTATATATTTTTTCATATGTATATATTTTTTCTATGTAATATTTTATATTACAATCATTATAATGCTATGTTATAGCTTTTTATTTTATAATACAAAAAAAAAGGAACATACATACATAATATTGACATTGTTTTTTTTTTTCTTTTTAATATAAGGAAAAATTATGATTCGTTTTTTCAAAAATTAATTCAATATATTATAATATATATATATATATTTATTTATTTATTTTATATATACTGGAGTATGCAATAAAATTGAGGAAATAAAATCGTTCAGCAAATCTTTAAGTTCTGGATGGGATTCCATATATTTCATATTTTCATTTTTTATGTTTGTCTGAAATAACAGTTTAATAAAAAAATATTCCAAGATTATCTTGTCAAATAATAAAAACATTATTGAACATATACACACAAAAAGTAATATATAAAAATATATATATATATATATATGTATTATTTTTTTTTTATGTTACATACTGTTTCTTCATCAAGATTGTTTTTATCTATCAAATTAAAACTGTCTTCCATTTTTGAAACTTTTTTTTTAATATTTTCTTTTTTGTAATATTTTTAAAAGAATTACAAAAAGGGAAGTAAATTATTAAATGGAAATATATAAATTGGAAAATGAAAATAATAAATATATACATATGTATATAAAATATTTATATGTATATTATTCTATTTTTATTTAATATATTGTCCACGTGGAGAATTGTGTAAAATATGAAAAAAAAATAATAAAAAAAATAAATGTTCCTTCATAATGTATGATATATTATTTTAACTTTTAAAATAATCTGCGCCTTATTTGAAATATATTTCATATTAAAAATGTTATAATGTACATATAATATTTTATGAAGACAAGAAAGATTATATACACAAATAAATTATATAAACATTGATATATAAATATATATATATATATATATATATATATATATATATATATAATATGTCTTTGTATTATATTATATTATATTATTTTAATTTTTTTTTTTTTTATATAGTAATATGGACAAATATAAGTACCTTAAGTCTTTAAGAGGGAAAAACATTTTCTCTTTGAAATATGCAGAATCCTTTAATTTTAATAGTATTCATAAGAACATAGACAAGCATTTTATTTATACATACACAAAAAGAAATAATTTTGTAAACTATGTAAATATTATTTATAAACGTTATATTAAAACCATGGGGGAAAATAACACAAACGATGATTACAAAAAGTATGATAATTGTATACTACAAAATGATAAAAAAAAAAATAATTTTTATGAACAATCATTAGAAGATATACAAAAAATATCTAATGATGAAATAAAAAATAATCCAATAAATAATATTTCAGAAGAATGTGGGTATAAGTATGATAAGCATGAACCTACCATGTTTGGTGATTGGTCTCATAATTGCAGGGTTACAGATTTTTAACATATAAAAAAAAAATATATATATATATATATTTATTTATTTATTTATGTAATTTTTTTTTTTTTTTTTTTTTTTTTTTTTTATTGTCCATCATTAAACCATTCGTATGATAACAATTTCTCAATACGGTTAAGAATTAAATTACATTTGTCTTCAAATTTTGTTCCTAATGATTTATCAAAATCTTTTATTTTTTGTTGAAGTTCATTTTCTATATAAGATATTTGTAAATCGGTATTAACATAATTATTATTCATGGTTAATTTGTTCATATAATTTACATTTTTATCTAGTTTCCCTTTTGATTTATTAATTGAAGATACATTTAGGTTTCCAGAATTTTTAAGATTATATTCTTGTAAAATTTGTTGCGAATTATTATTATTATTTGATATATTCATGTTATCTTCACAATGGATTGAAAAATCCAAGGAATGATTATTATGCTCTTCATTATTTGTATAATAATGAAAATTATCATCATTACTAATATGGATAATATTACTAATATTATTAATATTATTAATATTACTAATATTATTTTTATTGTGATTATTTTGTGTTTCATTTTTGTGGTATGTAAAATTATTTTCTTCTGTAAAATGAGAAATATTTGATAAAGGACCACTTGAATTGTTATTTTTCAAAAGTATATCATTTCCTTCCTTATCCTTAAAATAATAATTATTAGTAACATCATTATTATGGTTCATATTATGGTTAATATTATTTTCTTTATGAATATCATTTACATATTTCATATTTTTATTAGATAAATTTTCTATCATATCATATTTATATAATTCGTCCTTTTTCTTATTTTTCGTAATACCTCTTTCAAATTCATATAGCAAATTTGCATGCCTAGATTCTATATGTTCCTCTTTTCGTTGTTCTTGTCTTTTGATGTTTTCGTCATCTTTATATACACATGTGTT
This sequence comes from Plasmodium falciparum 3D7, assembly GCF_000002765.6. Taxonomy (NCBI): domain Eukaryota; phylum Apicomplexa; class Aconoidasida; order Haemosporida; family Plasmodiidae; genus Plasmodium; species Plasmodium falciparum. Next base: position 636,396 of record NC_037284.1, read on the forward strand.
ATATTTTACATAATTAAGATCAATTTTCCCTTTTGTTCTTGGTAAATTTTCACTTTTATTTAAATAATGATTATTTTCTCCTATAATATAATCATATTTTATATGTTCCATATTTTTTGTTTTATAATTATGAAAAGGTTGGGAATCTTCATTATGCGTTTTATACGACATATCATTATTTTTTTCTTCAATTTCTTTGGTATGTTCTTTTATGTCATTATTTAATTCTTCATTTATATTTTCGTTTGATTGTAATAAATAACTTAATTTTGCATTATCACCATTCTGAGATGTTAAAAAATGTTTTGAATTACCTACTTGAGTATTTTTTTGAGAACTTAATAAACTATTGGTTGATTCCGATAATTCATTTAATAATAGTTCTATATCACTATTTGTCGAATTCATTAAATTCTTATTTGAGTTCAAAAAATTATTATTTTGTTTTATTTCATGTGAATCCTTTTTTTTTTGGTGACTTGAATTATTTGATAAATGGAAATTTTTATTTTTAGAATCATCATTATCATCATCATTATAATATGATGTAGAGTTATCTAATACATTTTGTAAAGAACATTTTCTGTTCGAATTTGTTATGTCATTTTGATGTTGTTTTTTATATCTGTCTACATTTTCTAATATCATATCATTTGTATTTTCTAAATTATGTACATTCAATGTATCATCATTAATAATAATATTATTGATAGACGTTCTATTTACATTTTGATCATTTCTATAAAGAATATTTTGATTATTATTATTATTATTACTTTTTTTTATGGACCAATCACTTTTGTTACTATGATTTGATTGATACATATCTTGAGATATATTATTCATATACTTTTTTTTTGAATCTATCATACTATTTCTTTTATTTGTAAAAGTCTTTTGATTTTTTATGGTTTCGTTTTGATTTGCCTCATTTTTTGTTAAATCATCTAAATGGTTAGTTTTGAATTCATTGGTTTCTTCCAATTCTAAATTTTGGCTTCCCGAATTTTTTATATTTTTTCCTTGCATTAATTCATTTTTTGATCGAATAAGAGAAGTATTATTATTTATATGAATACTTTTATTTGATACATTTAAAGCATTATGATATTCAGAATATATATTTTTTTTTTTTTTTGAATCCTCATAAAAATTAGATTTTTCATTTATATTAATATTACTGTAGGTTATGCTCCTTTTAGAGTCATTAAAATGATGTGTATTTAAATTATTACTTATGGATATATTATCTATTTGTTTTGTTATATTAGTATCGTTCATATTATTTAGAGAAGTTACATAATTCGTATTACTATTTCTTGAATTCATTAACTCTCCTATATTATTATTATGAGATATATGATTTTCATTTGCTTCTGTTTGGTATTTATTTGAGCTATTCAATATTTGTGTTGTATTAATACGACGATTATTTTTTTTGAATTCGATGCTGTCGTTCAAATGATTCACTTTTTTTACATCTTCATCTTTTTCATTATCATACACATCTTTCATATCGGACAAATTATTATCCTTATTTGATTTAATATCATTTTTGCTTTTTATATGAATATCTTTATGACTATATTTCGTAGAAAATTTTAATGTACTCATATCATGACCTTTTATAGAATTATAGTTTTTTTCCATAAAGTTGTTTTGATTATATTTATTTTCGTTTTTTTTAATAGACGTTTTACTATTATAATAATTATGTATATCATTTGATATGTTATCCTTTTGATTATCTTTGACTATATTGATTTTATCACTATATTGTAAGGAATTATCTACTGCATTTTTTTTTAATTTAGATTGATTTTGTGTGTTAAATATTATATCATCATTGTTTGTGATATAAGAAGTATTATTATTATTATTATTATGGCGAGTTGTATGGTTATGGTTGGATTCTTTTTTTTTAATACTATTCTCTATTTCATTATTTAACAAAATTGTTGTTGTTTCCTTCGAATGTGTAATAGATGAATCATTTATATTTTTTGATATATCTTGATTTTCCATATGCTCATGATAATTTTCCATGCCATAATCGCTAGCATAAGAATTATCCATATATTGTTTTATTTCTTTAGGAATATTACCATAATTATTACTATTACTATTACTATGACTATTATTACTATTATTATTATTATTATTATTATTGTTGGTGTCAATTTTTAGTGTCTTATCTGTGTTAGATTTATTAATTTGTATTTTATCTTCTACATATGGTCTAATATTTTCTTTATAACTATTATCTAAAAACGAATTTACACTTTCTTCTAATTCCTTTCTATTATAAATTGTTCCATCTTTTTCTAAACTCCTTTCTTCATGTTGCAAAAGTCCTACATTCTTATCTTTAAATATATCATCATTTTTTATGTTATCATTTTTATTTTTTGTAATCATACTATTTTGTATGAATGCGTTCCTTTTATTAATGGAATCATTTTTCTTTTTCTTAAAGAAATTCATGTTGTCTTTTAAAAAATTAAAAAAAAAAAAAAAAAAAACTAAATAAATTAATTTATAAATATATATATATGAACATTTTGATTAATGAATAAGGACATATATTTATATTCATATTAGGGGTAGCAATGAGGATTTTCTACATAAAAGTTTTATATTTTTAGAGCATTTTAATATTAATAAGATTATAAAAATGATAATATATATATATATATATATATATATATATATATATATATATATTTATATATAAAAAAAAAAAAAAAAAAAATTACATATATATATATATATATATATATATATTTTATTTTTTTTAACATATCCATTGTGTCTTATTATAAAACTGTCTCATGTGAGTATCCCATTCTAACACATAAGTGTTTTATATATATATATATATATATATCTTTATTGTATCCACATATGTATATATATTTACATATATTTATATATATATTTTACTTTCACATAGTTTTTTTTTTTTTTTTTATTTCATTTTAATTATTTTTGTGTAACAAATGATTAATTTACAAACCTTAGATTTTCATTTAACTAATTTTGAAGAATCGAACAGATGTTTTAACGATGATGAAAAATTCGGGATATTATATGGAATGACAGAATTAGAAGAGCATATAAATAAAGAGATATATTTGTGGGGTAAAATTGAAGGTATAGAATATGATTATTATATTACATATTATTTTAATCAAGAGAATTTTTTCCCAACAAAAAAATTTTATTATTGTACTAATGATTATGTGTTTCATGAGATGTTAAAAGGGAATGATGATTTTATAGAAAATGTTGAGAGGAAATTACCTTTTACATTCTTCAGTGGTTATCCTCAAAGGATTTTTTATTCTAAGGATAAAACGAAAGGACAGAAAAAAAAGGTGACCGGAGGGGATGATAATGATGATAGTGATGATGATGAAGATAGTGAAGATAATGAAGATAATGAAGATAATGACGATAATGATGATAATGAAGATAATGATGATAATGATAATAATGAAGATAATGATAATAATGATGATAATGATAATAATGATGATACCGATAATAATGATGAAATACAATCTGATTCATATAACAGGAAAGGAAAAAAAAAAAATGGTCACAGGAACAACCTTTATAATGACAAAAATATAGACATGAAAAAAAAAAAAAAATATGAGAAACAAAATATTACAGAATTAGAGAGATTATCATATACTGTACGAAAAATAGACGAAGAAGCTTTTATTATACCTTACAATTCCATAAAAATAACAAACAACTTAGAAATGAAATTTTGTCATTTTACTGGGTTCAATATATTAGATGCATTAAAATTAACTTCATGGGTTCATTTCCGATATCCAAAAAATTTAACATATGATAAGATTAAAAATTATAATTCTTTTTTTCTAAATAATTTTTTAGATTCTATAAAAAGTGATATCCCTTCAGATATATGGAATATAAAAATAAATAAACAATTAAATAAAATTTCGATATTAAATGCATTATATCCAGGTTATATATTTTATCATATACTTAATACACCATTTTATGCATCTTTATATATAGGTACAGGAGTATCAAATTATGATCTCCCATTTTTACTACCATAAAAAAAAAAAATAAATAAATAAATAAATATATATATATATATATATATATATATATAATTAGGAAAAGTGTTAAACGTTTATTTTTTCTAAAATATACATCTGAATATATATATAATTCTAACATGTTATCATTTATTACATCTTTCTATTATTTTTTTATTATTTATCCTTATATCTTTTTTTATATAATAAAATAAATAAAATTACATTTTATTTATGTCTTAAACTAAGGATTATCATTTTATAAAAACAAGTACCCAACATATATATAATATATATATATATATATATATATATATATTTATTTATTTATTTTTATTTTTGTGTATCTCCATCAGAATACATTTCTTCATTTTTTAAACGAGATTATAACAAATATAATTTTTTGTTCTTATATTTTATTTTTAAAACATTTACATCATAGGAATAACTCTTATTTTTTTATATAATTTTTCTTGTGGTAAAATTATACATTTAATGGAAACATTCGTTCTAATATATATAAAAATATTATATATATATAATATATATATTTATAATATATTTTTTAATTTTTCTTTTTATACGTATACAGCATCCAATATACGTAATTATAAATAATACATACAATATATATTATATTATATATATATATTATAATATTATACTTTTTATACATACTTTTTTTTTTTTTTTTTTTTTTTTTTTTTTTTTTTCCCTTTTTTTTTTTTATGTACTAAAATAAAATTAGAATATAAATTTATATTAATAAAAAATGGCACACTTTTTATGCTTATAAAAACGATATATATATATATATGAAATATTAAAAAAAAAAATATATTTATTTATATATTCTTTATTTATATGTTAATAAATTTGTTTGTTTTTTTTATTTTTTAAGTGAAGAATATATAATTCAGATGAAAAATGTATATATATGTATAATATATTAAATAAATATATATATTAGATATATTAATAATATATATATATATATATATATGTTATATTTTTTTGTTGTGGTATATATTTTTATATGTGCTTTTTTTTCCTTCCATTTATTATAATTTTAAGATGGTGATATGGAAGGGCAATGTAAAAAATAAAATATTGTTTTTAATTTTTGTAGCTTATTTTTTTGTTTTTGTTAAGATAAGCAATGGTCAGTTGATTAAATTGGATGGTCAGAAAATTAACACGAATTATATTCTTTATGTTTTGAAAGGTTTATATATATTTGGAGAGAATGAAAGTCCCTATGTTTTATTAGGAAAAAAAAAGGATATGGATTTTAAGGCAGCTCATGCGATTTTTGAAAATGTGGGTATAAGTACGACAGATAATAAGAACACGAAATATTTTTCTTTTGAGATGGGCGACACGACAAGTGGTAATAATGAAAATAATAATAATAATAATAACGACGGTCATAATAATAATAATAATGACAGTCATAATAATAATAATAATGACGGTCATAATAATAATTATGACCATAATAATGACAGTACACTAGAGAATACGAACCTACCACAAAATAGTTACAACAATAATGGTAATAACGGAAATAATTCAAGTGAAAAACATAAGGATGAGGATGAAGATAAGGATAAATTCAAAATAAATTTATACAAAGATAATCCTTATCTACGTAAAAAAAAAGAATATAGATACTCTGAAGACGTAGATTCTTTTGTTACGTCTGAATTATTTTTAGAATTAATTATAATGAAAGAAAAAGATTTTAATAAACATTATTTACCAAAAGATCATGACATTTGTTGTTATATGCAAGAAGAAGGAATAGACGGATATGAAAAATATACATGTCCTGGCAAAGGGTACTTGAAAAGATATGTGGATGAAGAGCATATGTATTCGTTAAAATTACCTGTATATTTTATTAATGATAGGATAAAAGATGATACAAATAATAATAATAATAATAATAATAATAATAATAATAATAATAGTAGTAGTAGTAGTAGTAGTAGTTATTATAATAATATGTATAATTTGAATAATGGTAATGAGATTAATCATGAAAATTTAATAAATCATCTTAAAAATAAATTTGTTTATAATATTAAAGATACAGATGTTTATGCTTTATTTTTATCAAATTGTTTAGATAGTAAAAAATATGAACTACATTTACATGGAAATATCCATATTTTAAATGATTATGGTTATTTACCAGGAGATAAAATATCAAAATTAAATTTATATGTATTAAGTATGATAATATATTCTATTTATTTATTTATATGGTCCTATTTATTAATTAGAAACAAAAATTATGTTATAAAAATACAGATTTGGATTTTAGTATGTGTATTTTTATATTTAATAGAAAATATTTGCTTATTTTTATATTTCTTATCATATAATTTATATGCCAAAGTTAATAATGAATTATTATTTATATCTGTTTGTTCTAGTATCTTAAAAAATGTTTGTTCATATCTTCTTATATTATTAGGATCATTAGGATGGGGTATTGTTATTCCTACATTAGATAGAAAGACATTTATTAAAATCAAAATCCTTTTTTTCTTTTTTATTATTTTTGATTTTATTAAACAATTTGTAGATATGCATTTAACAGATACACAAATTAATACTGGATATTTTTTTTTCTGTATAATACCTGTTACAATTATCTATTCTATTATATATATATGGGTTTTTACTTCAGCTAGCCAAATTATTATACAATTAAATGAGGATAAACAATATGAAAAATTAAACATGTTTAAAAACCTTTTTAATGTATTAATATTTACTTTATTATTTTCGGTTATAGCATTTATAATAGACATAGTAGTAATGTTATATGTAGATAATAGTATATGGAATTTAAAAAATTATTTAAGTGAAGGAATTATTAGTTGTTTATTTTTAATTATATTAACAGCCATGTTTATTTTGTTTAAACCTTCTGATAGGCTTAAGAGAATATCTCATTTTACAGAAATTGGAGATATGGATGAAATGGAAGATTTTTCAAATTTCAAAAATTCTATTGAAGATATATCATAACTAAAAGATATATAATTTCTTTCTTATTTATTTTTTTTTTTTGGTCATACATATATATATATATATATATATATATAAAGAAGATAACCGATGTATATAAAATAGCATATATATAATTATTATCATATTTGTGAAATGTGCAAAGTATAAGTAATCTATTTTACATATAAATTGAAATATATAAAAAGATATTTGATAAGATATTATTACTTTGTATAATAATATGTGTATATTTTATTATGATATTATTAAATCAATTATTAAAATATATATATATATATAACATTCCTGGTGATATAATTTTTTTTTATATTTAATTTTTTTTTTTTTTTTTTTTTTTTCTCTTTTTGCTACTCTTTATATATATATATATATATATATATATATATATATTTATAAAAATAAATACTGTGTATTTAATTATTTTCCCATAATGTTTTTAAAAAATAAAATATTATTATATATTTTATTATAATTATTATTTATTTTTTTTTTTTTATAGTTTTTTAATTTAACTATTTGTAAGAATTTCTTCAATTTTTTTTTAAATGTTTTCATTATTTTATTAATTCATATTTATATATATATATATATATATATATATATATATATAATACCTTTTAATTATTTATTTGTTTTTATAAAAGCGTTAAAAATCAATTCATCATTTTTTTTTTTTTTTTTTTTTTTTTTTTTTTTTTATTATATATATACATTATTATTTTGTTCGATGTGGCTTCATAAGAAAACAAATTATTCATTATTACTTTTTAGTACTATTAAAAAATAATAAAAAAATAAAGAACATATAAAATTTTAAATAAATAAGTAAATATTTATATATGTATTATATATTTGTTATTCTTAATTATAAAAATATATAATACTACATATATATAAACATATGTAATTTCATTGTGTTTTATATTGTTTCATTGTGTTTTATATTGTTTCATTTTGTTTTATATTGTTTCATTTTGTTATATTTCCTTTTTAGAGTATCGAGCGAAATATGTAGTATGCATTTAAGTAAAATAATTTTCCTTCTGATCATATTATTTCCTTATCATGTGAACTCGAGAAAACCCATTAAATATAAAAATGTAAATAATGTATTCATTGAAATATATCCATGTAAAGCTATTAAATGGGAACGTAAAAAAAAAAAGAGAGATTTAATAAAAAATAATAAATTAATACATAATGTAGATGTTAATTATATTAATATGATAACAAATGATAATCATATATCATCAGAAAAATGTAGAGATATAAAAAAGAAAAGAAAAATTACAAGTAGCGAGTATGGAATGAGTCTTGAATTTTTTAAGAAAAATCCAAAAAAAGTTGTTCAAAATTTGAAAAAGAGAGGTATGGAAAAATATCTAAATGTTATTGTGATGCTAAAAAAATTAATTAATGAAAAGAATGAAAATGAAGTTTTAAGAAATAAACTAAGAAATAGAAGAAAGTTATTATCAGATCATATAAAAAATCTTATATTTAATAGTAAAAAATATGAAGACATAATAAATAGAGATATTACAAATGATTCTGATCACAAAACAAATTTAATTCACGTAGATGAAGAAAAAAAAAAAACAGAAAAAAAAAATGATACACAAGATATTTTAAAAGATAATCAAAAAATAAGATATATAAATAAAGAAAATCAAGCTACTAATAATAATATTAATAATCAAGACAATTCTAATGATGTTTTAAAAAAGAATAAAATACAAATTGAAGAGATTAAAAAAGAAACGAACCAAATTAATAAAGATATAGATCATATAGAAATGAATATCATAAATTTAAAAAAAAAGATAGAGTTCAATTTATATAAATTACCAAATATTTTATTAAATAAAGTACCAAAAGGGAAAACAACAGAAGATAATAAAATAATAAAATTTTATAAAAAAGAAAATATTATTCAATTGAATAATGAAGAGTATGATTTTATAGAACCACATGAAGAGATAATAAAAAAATATGAAAATAATTTTATTTTCTCAAATATATCTAATAAAATAGGTTTTGGTTATAATATTTTAGTTAATGATATAGCTAAATTAGAAAGAGCTCTTATCGATTTTATGATCAATACACATGTTAATAAGTTCTTATATACATATGTTAAAGCACCAGAAATTGTCACAAAATCAGCATTATTTAATACAGGGCAATTACCAAAATTTGAAGAAGATTTATTTAAAATTACAGATAATTATAAATTATTAAATGAAGATGCTTATCTAATACCTACAAGTGAAGTCTCATTATTAAATTTATTTAAGAATAGTCAAATTGATTATATACATCTACCCATAAAATTAGTTAGCCATTCTTCTTGTTTTAGAACCGAAAAAAATAATACTTACGGAAAAACATCAAAAGGATTATTACGAGAACATATTTTTCAAAAAGTAGAATTAATAAATATAACCGATAAAAAAACATCTCCTTTTTATTATAAAAAATTAATTAAACAAAGTACATATATTCTAAAACAATTAAATATACCATATCGATTAGTTCTATTAAATTCTATAGAAACTCCATATTCAGCTTCTATATGTTATGATATCGAAGCTTGGTTACCAAGCCAACAAAGATATGTTGAAGTATCATCATGTTCAAATTGTTTAGATTTTCAAGCGAGACGTTTAAATTTAAAATATAAAATTAAAGATTCCAATAATTTCTGCCATACTATAAATGGTTCAGGTTTAGCCGTAGGAAGGGTCTTAGCAATTATCCTTGAGCAATATCAAATCAAAAAAAAACACAAAAATGAAATAACCAAAATTCAGGTCCCTAAAGTCTTGAGGAAATATATGAACAAGGACATCATACAAGTGGAATATAATTAAAAGGCTATCTTATATACTCCTAAAACGCGAACGTACTAATATCTAGGCATATACAACATTGCCTACATATATATATAATATATATGTGTGTGTTTTATTTTTTTATATATTTTTTTATTTTTTTGTTAAATATATCAATTATTAATATTATCTTTTTTTTTTTTCCTCTTTAATTTTATTATTACTATATTATAACAACCTTGTAACAATTTAGAAAAAACAAAAAAAAAAAAAAAAAAAAAAAAATAAATAAAGTGTGAATATATTTTTATTAAAATATTAAATATGTGTACATATAATAGTTCAATGTGACTATAAATATTAAAATTAGCATTATGGGTGTATGAGGCAAAAAAAAAAATAAATAATAAAATTAAAAAAAAAAAAAAAAAAAATATACGTATATAATATATATATATATATATATATATATATATTTCTCAATTATTATTAGATATATTTTTTAACATATAAATTGATATTATACATATATATATATATATATATATATATATATATATATTTTTTTTTTTTTTTCTTTTTCTTTTTTTTCATCATGTCATATTAAATTTTGTACAATAAAATGATAATTAATTTATTAAGGAGAAAGGGAGGGACGGTGAATACTTTGGGTATAGCCATTTCCGAAAGAAAAAGGTATTTTATAAATTATAACAAAAAAGAGTTTTATTATAATATGAGAAATGATATGAAGAGTTTTAATAAAAATTATTATCATAATAATAATAATTTGAAATATGTGGAAGAGAAAACAAATAAGAAAAAAAAAAAAAAAATGAATGATATAAATAATAATTGTGATGAAAATTTTAAAGATTTCTATTTTAAGAATAAAACTATTGAACGTAAAGTTGCAGATATAAAAATTAAAGACAGTCATAATAAAACATTATTTGAATATATACCTATAGAAGGAAGAACAAATAAGGTACCTATAGCATTTCGTTTGTTTCATTATATTTTTTTATTTATATTATCGAGTGGAGTAATATTAATACATGTACTACCAGAAATCAATAAAGAAAAATATATTAGAGATATATATACTTTTCAAATTTATTCTTTGTCATGTTTTTTAGTATTT
>NC_037284.1:655000-672500 GCF_000002765.6 Plasmodium falciparum 3D7
TGAAAATGATGTACAAGAGGGAGCATGTAAAAATGATGTACAAGAGGGAGCATGTAAAAATGATGTACAAGAGGGAGCATGTAAAAATAATGTACAAGAGGGAGCATGTAAAAATAATGTGCAAGAGGGAGAAGGTCATTCACAAGAAATAAATCACCATAATATAGATCAAGTTGATGAAATTTATGATAGTTCTACAGAAGAAGAATGTGACCATCCTGTGGATTATAAAGATGAAAAAAACGAACATCTATTAAATGACCAAATGGATGATGGTGTAGAAGATTATGTTGAAGAATACATTGAAGAGCAAGCTAAGGGTGAAAATAAAATTTGTTATAAAGATATAAATAAAAATGTTCATATAAATCATATACATATTAATGATATTAATCAAAATAATAAGAAAGCTATGGATGAAAAAAATAATTATTGTATAAGTAATTTTTCTTTTATTAAAAAAAAATATTCTACTTTATTTGGACTTGAAAGTTTTAATTTAAGATTTCGATATAAATCAAAAAGAGAAAACAAATCTGAATTATCTTCAAGTCAATATAATCAAATTGGAAATGAAAGATTTAGTTGTGCATCATCTGTATCATTTTTAAATGATGAAGAAGGAAATATACTTTCATATGATGTGCCTATATTATTAGAATATTGGTTATTTATTAATATATTGAAATTTTTAAAAACAGCTTTTTTTTTTCATAAATTTGTAAAAATACCTTTCCTATTTGAATATTTTACATTGTTTGTTATTACTATAAATTTGAGTGAAAAATTACATGAGTTTATGTTTTTAAAAAAATATAAATCTTCCATCTTGGTAAGATTATTAAAAAATGTATTAGTAACAACCGTCGATTTCTTATTATATTTCTTATTTAATGTTAGATTAGAAAATGAAAAAAAAGAAGAAGAAAAACAAAATAATAATAATAATAATAATAAAAAAGAATATTTAGAAAGAAGTAATTTATTAATCAAATTATCAAAAATTTTTAAAGAGAAACTTAAAATGAATGAAACAGTCAAATTCAGTTTTACTTGTCTAAAATCTATAATAACAGAAAATGTTGTTGAAAGTGTTAAATTACCTTTATATATTAAAATATGTATTAATATCTTAATATATATGCCGCAATTAGTTTTACTTATATTCCCATCTTTTATACTCAAAATCTATTTTCTATATATCTTTTTTCTAGCACCTATTTTTGGATCACTTAAATGCTTAGAAGAAAAAAAAGAAATACACAACAAAATATATTTTATATGCTATTTCTTTTTTTATAATATATCATCTATTGTAGTAAACCATTCTATTTTTAAGTGTTTACCATTCTACAATTTATATAAAATTTTAATTACTATATCTGTTCAAACAGCTCTCAAATATATTTTTAATACCCTAAAGTTAATGAGTTGAGTTCTTCGTACCAAAAAACGGCACGCATATGTATAAGAATATGTTATATGTATATAAATATATATGTATATGTATATATGTATATATATATATATATATATATATATATATATATATATATATATATATATATATGTACCATTTTCTTTCATATTAATTTTTTTTTTTTTTTTTTTTTTTTTTTTTTTTTTCAATATGAACTGACATGAATTTTCAATTTTTTTTTTTTTTTTTTTGTTGTCTTCTTTCATTTTTTTATCTTTTAATAAAAGAAAAAAACACTATATGTTTTTAAAATAATATGTGAATAATTATTTTAAAAGATTTCCTTTAAAGAATTAAACGTATATATAATTAAATGTATGTATTACTAAGTCATTTTTGTGTTTTCCTTATATATCTATTTTTCACGTATGTGATAGTGATTTATATGTATGTAAAAATATATATATATATATATATATATATATATTTGTACATTTTCATATATAATCATAGGAAAAAGAAAAAAAAAAAAAAAAATATAAATATATATATATATATATATATATATATATATATATATATATGTATATGTATATATAAATTTTATATGTTCAAAGTTGTAAAATAAAATTATAATATTTTTCATACTATACCGTCTATATGAGTCATGAAAAATATTATTGGATCATTAAATTGATCTCTGATATTTATATTAAGCTTTTCAAATGTGTAATATAAATTTACATATTTGTAAATTGAAAAAAATACATCTACTTCTTATAATGATTTGTATATGTGTAATTATATTATATGTTATATTTTAATGTAATATATTTTTATATTTTTTTATATTTTTTTATATTTTTTTTTTTTTTTTTTTTTTTTTTTTTTTTTTTTTATATATATATATATTTTTTTTTAATCACTATCACTGTGTGTTTTTATATCCTTTGTCTGTTCATCTAAATCTGGATTTTTTGTCTTTTCATAATCCTCAACTAATTCATCCACAAAATTTTCCGTTTCTTCATTAGCATTTCCGGATTTGTTATTTTCTTCGAAAGGTACAAAATTATCTGTACTTTTATTATGTAAAGCTTGTTCAAATGTCTCAAAGGATTTCCTTTCTAAAAGAGGCTTGAGAGTGCTTTCTAAATTTTCATCTAATAAATCACCTGCTTTTGCTCCTATATATTCTGACACATCCTTAACATAATGTTTTAAATCGTCTAAATCTTCAAGTTGGAGATGTTGAAGAACACTCAAATTTTTTTCATCTTTCAAATATTCACCAATTTTATTCTGTATTTTATTAGCCAATTCATTAGCTAATTCATCTTTCACTTCTTCTAAATTCCCATGACTCTGTAAATATCCATTTTTTAATAAATCCATAAAATTAAATCCTCTATTACTCCATTCAGTAGATAAATTATTAGCCTTTTCATTGGAGTTGACATTTTTTCCATTTGTGTTAACCTGAGGTTTTCCTATGTTAATACAATGGTAATAAATATCTTCAAAGCTCAAATAAAAGAAAAGGAAATAAAAAACTTTTAAAATAAAAAAGTTGGGATACTTCATTTTGTCAATGTAAAAAATAATATTGGATAATAATTATTATTCACACTCAAAAAAGGAAATATATGAAAATATAAAAAAAATATATATATATATATATATATATATATATTTATATGTGTGTACTATTGATTATTCAAGCTTTTTTTTTTTTTTATTTTTTTTTATTTTTTTTTTTTTGTTTGTTTCTTAATATATAAGAAATATATATAATATATATTATATATATGTGAACATATAAAAATACTTTCTTTTAATATTTTATTTTATTTTATTTTTGTCTAAAAAAATACATTTTCAATGCTTAAAAAAAATATTCATCCTTATATATTAATCTACATAAGAAAAATAAAATCAAGTTCATATTTTAGTCCATGTATAATATTTTTTTTATTTTTTTCTATAAAAATAAATTATTTTCATAAATGAATACATACATTATATTTTTCATTCGTAGTATTTTTTTTTTGGTATGTATGCTTAAAAATTACGGAAATTTAAAAATACAAAAAAAATCAGCTATTCAAATATATACGTAATTACACATGAAAAAAAAAAAAAAAAAAAAAAAAAAAAATATATATATATATATATATATATATATATATATATATATATGTATATAGGTTGATCTATTATTTTTACTTTACATATTTTATTTTATTTTATTTTATCTTATTCATTTTCTTTTCTTTTTTTTTTTTTTCTTTTTTTTTTTTCTTTTTTTTTTCATGTGTAATTACGTATATATTTGAATAGCTGATTTTTTTTTTGGTTTTTTTTTTTCCCTTTCCTTATCAGGTAAATTACTTATAATTTTCTTAAAAAAGAAAAAAAGAAAATTAATAAATAAATATTAAATAAAATAACACAACATAATATATATATATATATATATATATTTATATATATCTTCTATGTTGATATGTATACACTTTTTTGTATTGTTCAATATTCTTATCTACATTTTCATTTGCGTAGATATATATATTTTTTCCTTTTTTATAATAACATATAATTAGTTAAATAATAAAAATAATCGTTGTCTAAAATTATTATAACAAAATAGACATTATTAATTATTTCTTATATTTTCTAAAAAAAAAGGTAATCAATTAAATTTTTTTAATAATGAATACTGACTTCATTGTTTTTAATTTTTTTATAGTGTCATTTATAACATAATCATTTAATGTTCATCAATTCGTGAAAAATACAAAATAGTAAAATAAAATAAAATATATATTAATATAATGATTAATGCAACATAATTAAGGTGTGAATTATATACTATTTTCTATTATTAAACTAAAAATCGAAAAAAAAAAAAAAAAAAAAAAAAATATATATATATATATATATATATATATATATCATGACATATGAAAAAAAAGTGTAAAATATGTACATCTCCAAACAACAAAAAATAAATAAACAAAAAAGAATCATATTGTGTAAAATAAATAAATATATATATATATATATATATCATAATATAATTGTAGTGTGCCAAATTAGCACACACATATATACATGAATTTATATGTGTACTAACTATATTCTTAAATGTTAGTTCATAACAACAATTTTCATAATTTTAAGAAATGATTATTCCTTATTATTTTCAAAATTATAATTCTCTCCATGTAGTTTTATTTTTTATCTCATATTTTGATTTCATTTTATGTTATTGTTTTTTTTTTTTTTTTTTTTTTTGTTTTGTTTTCGTGTGATTTTTAATCGAAAAAATCATCTGATAAACTTTCTTCACTTTCTGAGACGTCTGGTGAATTGTAATTCCATATCTCATCAGAAACTTTCGCACCTACAGCTGTTTCTACCTTATTAAATAAAGATGTTAATACTGGTACTATTATACCATATGTTGCTGGGTCGACTTTTGGTGGTTTAACATTTTCAGCTACGAGATTTTCGAATGATGGCAATCCTACTTTGATTAATTCCTTTAACATAGATTTTGCGTGTTTTTTTACTTCTGATTTGATATCAAAGCTTGATTCTAAAAAGGTTGGTGAATTTTTTTGTAAAACACTGACAAGTTCATTTGATATGGTCTCTGCTAAATCATCACCAATCTTATTCATTGATTGTGATTCAAGAAAAGCTGAAGTAAAACTGTTATTTAATTGTTCAATAAATTGGCTTCCATTATAGAGAGATGATGAAGAATTGTGTCCGTTGTTTCCTCTGAAACATAAAACATTGGAAAAGACAAGAAATACTAAGAAAGAGCAAATAACTGGTAATCTTCTTAAGGCATTCATTTTAACCAAAAAGAGTATATATAACAGAAATAAGAAAAAATGAAAAATCAAAAAACAAACAAACAAACGTAATACGTTCTATATTAATTCGATTTATTCAAAAGAAGAAGAAAAAAAAAAAAAAAAAAAAACCAAAAGGTATATATAATAAGGAGAATGACAAAAAAAAAAAAAAGAAAAAAAGACAATGTTTAAAAAATATAATATATCTTATAAATGTAAGGAAATAATTATTTTCTAAATTAAATATATATTTATGTCATTATGTTCTTTACGAATTAAAATTAAGGAAATTATTATTATTATTATATATATATATGTATATATATTTTTTTATTTTAATTAATTTAATTCAATTTTATTTTTATTTATTTTTTTAATTGTGTAAAGAGATTTTTAAAAAAATAAAATAAAATGCAAAAATATAATTAATTAATAAATGTTGCCATTGTTTTAAATATGCATGAGTTCACTGTTTTAAGACAATTAATAAAAGATTGGCTGAGTGTTCATAAACATGTTCTTGTGTAGCTACCAGGATTATTTTGTTTATTACATGCAGGTGTATATTACAGGACATTTTTTAAGTTCTCTTATGAACTGTTCATGTATCTTGCTATTAATAATATATATTTTTTTTTATATTTATGTTGAACCAAAATTTTGAGATATAATGAAATATATTTCATTTGGTTTTATTTATATATTTTTTATTTTTTATTTTTTATTATGACCTGTTCATATTTTATTTTAAAATGTTCAGGAATATCAACTTATTTGCATGCATAAATAAAGCGAAAAAAAAAAAAAAAAAAAAAAAAAGAGAATCATTGTTGTTGATAATAATAAAGAATTTGTGTGCTATATATGATTTGGTGTTATTTGCTTAGAGACTAAGGATATATATTAATAATATGTATGATCATCAGAATAATATTACCCCTCAAAAAAAAAAAAAAAAAAAAAAAAAAACCAAATAAAAATAAATAATTTTAATGTAATAAAACAGCCACATATATAATTTTTTAAATGTGTGTACATATTATTTAAATAATATGAAAGGTGATTAATATATACACACATACATATATATATATATATATATATATATATATTTTTTGATTTATAAAAATGGGTGTCTTAAATTGTTCTCATTTTATTTGCTCAAATATTAACATTATACATTATTTTTAATTTAAACTTATGAACGATTAAAAAAGTCAAATTTTTAAAGAGGTATCATCCTTAATATGTGACTATTACAATAATGAACAAGGAAAGAATAAAAAATAATATAAACATTTAATGTTGCTTCATGAAATTTTGTAACGTATTTTATACACATGTTTAATTATTTAAAACATACTGATAACACTTATTAACATGTATTTTATCCTTTTTCATTTTGGATTTGTTTATAAGAAAAATAAAAAAAAAAAAAAAAAAAAAAAAAAAAAGGTATAATTATTATATATTAATCACATAAGAGGTGTAACTATAATATTATCATTCAGATTAATGAATCAAAATAAATAAATAAATATATATATATATATATATATATATATATTTTTATTTTTACCTGTTTTATTTGGAAAATATTTCAAAAGAAAAAAACAGTTGCATATATGTGTATTTATTTATTTATTTTTTTTTTTTTTTGTCTCTCCTAAAAATATTGTTGTTTTATTAAAAGAATATCACAAAGTAATTTACCGAAAAGAAATTTTAACATTTATATATCATTTTCCATGTAATACAAACAAAAAGGAAAATAAGTTCCTTGTTAATGTAAAATATATTATTACGGTTCAAGCCCTAATTTTTTAAATAAAAAATATTGTTATGATACAGTTACCATTTATATGAATAGAACATATGTATGAATATATAGTTATATATATATATGTATATTTCTAGATCTATTCAAAAGAATGGTATATATATATATATATATATATATATATATATATATATATATATAATATATTTATGTTTATGTTTTTATGTTTACAATTTCTACAAAGTTAGCTCACTTTAAAACTTTAACATTTTGTATAAATTATATATATAAAATGTAAATACACATAATAAGTATAAACATATTTAAAGTTAAAAACAAGAAATTTCTACCTTTAATTAATGTATTATAATTTTTTTTTTTTTTTTTTTTTTCTTGCTTTTCCTATAAGTTTAGAAATAAGATGAAAAGTATAAAACCCTGAATATATGTTATATATTTATACATTTAATAAATATAATTCATTAACCAATAATATTAATATAAGTAGCACTAATGAAACGTAATAATGTTTTGTCATGTCCCCCGTTTAGCTATCACATTCTAAAATTGTCATAAGACATATAAATAAATCAGTATAAATATACATATATACATACATACATATATATATATATATATATATATATATATATATATATATATGTGAAATATTTTCCTTTTTGTCTAATTAATATTTAAAGTTATAATATATTAATTTTGCCATTAAATAGGTTGTCTAACATTCTTTTTTCATTTATTTATTTATTTTATTTTTTTATTAATCTATATTAGAAAAAATAATTACATATAGAATATATTAACGAGCAATATAAAATTTCATTTTATATTTATGATGATCTAAAATTTATAACAATTCTATCCAGGATAAGAGATTTCAAAAAAAAAAAAAAAAAAAAAATTTTATTTGTATGTAACATATTATTTAATTAAACACGTATCCATATATATTTATATAAATGCATTATTATTAATGAATATACTCCTCAAATATCATCTTTCGTACATATTCTTCTTTGTGCATTTAATTGTAATTAATATAAAATGTAAGGAAATAAATAATAATTTGGTCAATGATGAAAAAGATAGCATAAATAACCTGGAAGAGCCTAGCCCCTTCCATATTTTAAAAAAAAAAAACAGTAACAATATAGAGAATCATTCTAATAAAATAAATAATATATTTAAAAATAATTATAGTTATAGTTATAGTTACAGTTTATTAGATAATTCTTTATATGATAATAAATATGAATCAGATTTTTTTCCTCAAAAAAAAAATAATAAAATTAATGAAGAAAAGTATAAGGGAACGCATGGCACAAATTTTGCTATTATAAATGAACATATGAATGAGATACATAATGATATGTTAGGACAAAATGAAATACTATCTAACGAATTGGATACAACGAAAGATATAATAAAAGAGGAACATGTAAAAAATAAAAAAATTAAGAATCATTCATTTTATATGAATAAAGAAAATGAAAAAAAAAAATTTCTAGATAATACTTTTCCAGAAAATAAAGAAAATAATAAAAATAAAAGGAATTCGAAATTTATTGAAGAAAACGACCTGAACAGTTCAGGTGAAAATTACTTTGAGAATGATAAATTTATTGAAATAGAGTATCCAATAAAAAATAAAGATATTGATGAATATGAGGAAGGAATTAATCGAAACCATAAGGAAGAGGATAATAAAAATAGAACATATCATAGTAATGGGGAGGATAGTATTAAGAGTTTAAATTTTATAAAATATATGAATATGGATAAAGAAAAAAAAGGAAAGAAAAAAAGTTATAATAGAAAAAAAAAAGAAAATTATAACAATGACAATTATAATATAAATGATTCAGATCTG
Organism: Plasmodium falciparum 3D7; assembly: GCF_000002765.6. Lineage (NCBI taxonomy): Eukaryota > Apicomplexa > Aconoidasida > Haemosporida > Plasmodiidae > Plasmodium > Plasmodium falciparum. Next base: position 663,958 of record NC_037284.1, read on the forward strand.
ATTAATGTTTTAAAACAAGGAGATTATAGTCCAGATTGTGACACATGTAATAAAAATATAAATGGTCATATGAATAAAGGAAGGGGCATAAGAAGAAGAATGTATGACAGGAACTATTATAAGGATTTTAATTTAAGGGATGCATTACCTATAAATAAAACACACTATAGTATGTTATTAAAAAGTGATGATGATACTATTATTAAAGAAAAAAATGAAAATGATGTAGATGATATTATAACAAAAGAGAAAAGAAAAGAAAACTTAAAAGAAGTTTATAATGATAAAAAGAATAACTATTTGTCTCTTAAGTATTTAGGTTTAGGATATGACATAATTATGGGTAATCCTGAAGGAGATCCTACATTGAACGTGGACCCTGGTTTCAGGGGACCTGTATTGCAAATAAATTTAAAAGAAATAAGTTTAAATAGTTATGATAATCATAAAAATGATGATAATCATATGAATGATGATATTCATAAAAATGATGATAATCATATGAATAGTGATAATCATAAAAATGATGAATATCATAAAAATGATGAATATCATAAAAATGATGAAGACCATAATGACGATAATTATGATAATCATGCTGATGGTGATAAACGTTCAAAGGAAAGAAAGAGTAAGATTCAAACAACTAATGAGTCGATGAAGCCATGGGTTATACCAGAACACTCCTGTAGTCAATCGAAAAATGTTGAAGAAATTCGAAATTTGGAACAATACAAATTAGAATTATTATCAGACGTAAAGGTTAGTACTCCCTCTAGTTTCCCATATTCCTTTTCTGCATCTGCCGAATTTAAGAATGCTTTAAAAAAATTAAAAGTACAAAACAATGTAATATTTTTGATGAAAATATATTGCTTAAGATATTATACAGGTATACCAATAACAACAACAAGTTATAAATTTAGTGAGAATTTTAAAAATGCGTTAAGTAAATTACCAAAATATTTTGATGGGTTAAGAGAAGATAGTAAATGTAGTTATGAATATTATATTAATAAATTGAATAGTCCAGAATGTGAAGAAAATGTAAACAAGTGGATGTTATTTTTTAAATTACATGGTACACATGTTGCATATGAAATATATTTAGGTGGTAAGATAATCATCAAAATTAATATTAATAAAGAAGAATATAATAAAATGAAAGAAAATAATATAAATGTAAAAACGTTTTTTAATATATATTTTCATAAGATGGGATTATCAAGCGCTTTTCAAAAAGAAGCACAAAAGATATTAAATAAATTTAGAATATCAAAACATATAGCTATATTAGGTGGGAATCCTGGATTAAATGTAAATAATACAAGCTTTTTTGAAAAATGGGTACATTCAATTAATACTAATTCTATGCCTATAAGAACAAAATTATTACCATTCAGTTTTTTTATGGATGATAATGATATGATACAAGCATATAAAGATGCTTTAATATTTTATGGATTAACATATGGATTACAATTATTTGGTCAAGAAAAATATAATCATAATATTATATCCGTTGGTGAATATCTAGAAAAATGTACACAAAAATTATATGCTGGTCCACCACCTGGTTTATTAACATGTCCTATAGGAACAACGATATTAATGGGATTTTCCATAAATTTAAATTTTTATAAAAATAAATATTTAAGTAGTACAAACGGTATTACTCTTTGTGAACCCATGAAGGAATCATGTAGTGGTAATGGATTTGAAAAAAATTATTCTGATATTCGTATATTTGCTTTATGTACAAATAAACCTTTCGATTTTATCACTCAAGTAGTACAACAAGGAGAAGCACCTAAAATATCAGCTAGCTGTCCAGGTGAATTAGTAATACTTTTTGGATTCGCATTAATGAAAGGAATAGGATCATCATCAGCAAATAAAATAGATATATATCCATGTCGTACAGGACAAAATTCTTGTGAAGCTGTTTTACAAAATCATAAATTTAAACAAAGTATGATATATCTTGCATGTGTTGATAAAACAACTAATGGTTTAGAATATTTACAAACATATAGTAAAACCAAAAATTTAGGTGATGTTATATCAGATAAATATAAATCTGATGGATATCTTAATTTTTCATGTCCTCAAAATAATACTCTAGTATTCGGATTCTCTTTAGAATTTCATACAAATTTTCAAGCAACCAGAAATAATTTCTTAAATTGTTCCAAATATACAAACATATGTGAAATATCGGGTATAGGAATAAATACTCATTTATCTTTCTTCAGATCTGATAAACACTCCTTAGCAATCATTGCCTTATGTCGATCCCACGGGGCAAACAATTTGGTGGAATGATTGTAAGTTAATACGATTATAATGTAAATGTAAATGTAAATATAAATATAAATATAAATGTAAATGTAAATGTAAATATAGATGTAAATGTAAATATAAATGTAAATATAGATGTAAATATAAATGTAAATATAAATGTAAATGTAAATATAAATGTAAATGTAAATATAAATATAAATGCTCGTCTTATCACCATATTATCAAGTTTTCACAAACATATATATATATATATATATAATATATTCATATATTATTTTTTTTTTTTTTTTTTTTTTTTTATTTATTATATATTAAAAATATATATTTTTTATATATAATGAATATTTATTATTTTCCTTTTTTTTTTTTTTTTTTTCCTTTTCCTTTTAATTTTTTTTTTTTTTTTTTACAATGACTTGTGATAAATAAATATAAGAATATTACATTATATCCTATGATATAGAAGATATAACTGTGTTAATACAAATTCGAAGGAAAAATATATATAAATATATATATATATAAATATATTTATATATTTTATTTGTTTTATTTTTTATTTGTCATTTTTCTTAATTAGTATTATTAATAGTTTATCCAATTTTTTGGAAAAATTGCATTAGGCTACTTGATCTAGTGGTATGATTCTTGCTTCGGGTGCAAGACGTCCCGGGTTCGATTCCCGGAGTAGCCCAAAAAAAAAAAAAAATAAATAATAATAAAATAAAGAAAATGGTAATAATATTGTTATAACATGAATAAGAGATTATATAGTATATAAATAAATAATATAATAAAATTAAAAATTACGTTTCGATTACTTAAAAAGTATTTTCAATTTTGTTGTTTCTATAAGAAAAAAAAAAAAATATTAATTGTATTTTTAAAAAATGGTACTCCTGCAAAATAAGGAGAAAAAAAAAAAAAAAAATCATTATATAAAAATAAAATAATTTAATTATTACTATATATATATATATATATATAATACATTATGTATGTACTTTTATTTATTCATATTATTTAAAAAAAACGACCATGTTAATTTATTGAACATGTTTCTATATAAGTTTTTTCAAATATAACTTCACCCTTATGTAAAATTATTTATATAAAATATATTAAATTGGAAATAATTTTGTGTACATTTCTTATTAATAAATTTCCACACTTTAAAGGAAAAAAGAATTTATATACATATGGTCATATATATATATATATATACATATTTCACATATTTTTATTGATTCTTTTGAAGGTAATGGACTTTTATTTATTAAAAAAAAAAAATGAGAAAGGAACTTTTTAAAAACATCCTGATTTTATATCATCAAATTTTTATATAAATTCATGAGGATGCTTTTGTTCAAAAAATGGTAGTCATATATTTTTTTTCAAAATAAATTTTAAGCGAATATATATATATATAAAAATATATATATATAATATATAATATTTATATATAATATATAATATTTATATTATTATAATAAAAGTAAACCCTTTTTTCTTCTTTTTTATAAAGTTATAAGAAATAAAAAATAAAAAAATTATATGTGAATATATATATATATATATATATATATAGGATAATATTTATTTTAAATATACATATATAATATAACCAGCAATTTTTTTGAATAATTTATTAGTTATAATGTTACTATATATATATATATATGTATACTAGCATATATATTATTAAATATACATTATATATATATATATATATATATATATATATAATTGTTTACATAAAGAGTTATACAAAAAAATGATATAACATTTATTTATTAAGAAGAAAAATATGAATGTTCTTAAATTTTTCTTTATTTTTAATAATATATTTTTAAATTTTTGTTTTTGTATATGGAATATAAAATGTATTATTTTTATAAAAAAAATGATCTTATTTTTTTTTTTTTCCTTTGAATTTTTTTTTTTTTTTTTTTTCCTATAATTAACCTCTATATATGTATAAATCATATATAAGAAATATTAATTATAAATATAAAATATATACATTGCATAATATGTATGTATACATATATATAATACAATAATAAGAATATATATATATATATAATATATATGTATAATTTTTTAGTTTTTATTTTTATATAATAAATAAATACCATTAATATATTTTTTCTTAATATATATTTTTATTTTTTATCTTTATATAATATAATAAATAGTATATATATATATATATATATATATGTATGTATAAATATATATATATTAGTTCTCTTTTTTTTTTTTCATCTTTATGTTTTATTAAAATTATAATATATATATATATATATTATTTATATATTAATGGAAATGAGTTCATTATAAAAAAAAAAAAAAAAAGAAAGGGGGAAAAGAAAAAATATAAAAATAATTATAATAAATGGAATTAACGTTAATAATAAAAAGTATATTATTTATTATATCACCCTCTTTTTTCTTTATACATATATATATATATATTATATATATAAATATATATATATATATATATATATATATTTATTTATATATTATATAAATTTATATTTATATTTATTTATTTATTCACCTTCTTTTAAAGTTTTCACATTTATTATTATATTTTATATATATAATATGAAAATTATAATAAACAAAAAGAAGTAATAAAATAAATGAAGTTATAAAAAAATATATGATTTTTTATTTTAATTCGTTATAAAAACAAAGTAAAAGATAAAGAAAAAGAAAAAGAAAAGAACGATAACCCATTAAATAAATATACATATAAAATTAATTTATATGATATATATTATATATAATATTTTTATAAAATAAATTATACAAAATTGTAATCTTATTTTATTGTAATCTTATTTTATTGTATTATTATTTTATTGTAATATTATTTTATTGTAATATTATTTTATTGTAATATTAATTTATATTTTGTATTTCAGAATCTCTAATTTTTTCTTTTTTTTAACAATCTTTTTTTATAAAAATAAAGAAAGAAAGAAAGAAAGAAAGAGAAAAAAAAGAAAAATGTATAGGAAAATATTTATTTTATTATTAAAATATTGTATATATCTATATATATATATATATATATATATATATATTCCTTTGAATAATTTATAAAGAGGATGATGATAATAAATAAATGTGGGAAAACATAAAACGAGATAATATATACAAAATAGAAATTTTTTTTTTTCTTTTATTAAGAAACAAAACGAATATGATATATAATTATTATATGTTTTTATGTAACTTCATTTTATTATATAATATAATCTAAGATTACATATGTATATTATATATATATATATATATATATATATATATTTATTTATTTATTTATTATTTTTACATTTATGTTAAGAATATACATTTTTTTTTCATTATATTTTATCCTCTTAAATTTTATTTCTTTATTATATCAAATATATGTTTTTATATAAAATATGAATTGAAGATGTGTCTCCCTCCATTAATAAGTTGTAACTATGTGTAGTGTGTTATATTTTTTTTACTTTTCTTTAAATTCTATTTATATTATCTAATATGATAATAACATTTTCTTGTATCCCCTGAAATTTTTTTTTTTTTTTTTTTTTGTAATATATTATATGTTTGGATAATGTAAATATAAGAACCAACAGAAAAAAATATAAAAGTGGGATGATACATACAAAGAGTCATAAAGGACAAAAAAATAAAATAAAATAAAATAAATACATTATAAAATATATATATATATATATATATATATATATATATATATATATACATTTACATATATACACAACTTCATTTTATTTTATTTTTTCCATATATTGTTCATAATGATTTATTAAATGTGAGGGAAAAAAAAAAAAAAAAAAAAAAAAAAAAAAAAATACAGGACGGGCAAAACAGAATATTCTTTTTTTTTTTTTTTTTTTTTTTTTTTTTTTTTTTTTTTTTTCTTTTTTTTCTTATAAATGATTGAACATTTTATTATATGTGATAAATAAAAAAAAAAAAAAAATAAAAAATAAAAGGAATGGCAACTATTAATATATATAAAAAATAGATATATGTATATACTTTATATTTTATAGTTTATATTAATTATTTCTTTTATTTTATTTTATTTTATTTTCATTTTAACTTCATTTTTGTAAATTTGTTTCTTTTAAAAAAGGAAAAAAAAAAAAAAAAAAAATGAGTGGATGTAATTTAATATGGTTAGATAAAGCAACCAAAAAGAGGAGCAAGGATATATTATGTCTAGAAGATATTCCTTACAAAGACGAAATAAAATATTTAAATGAATTGAAGGTATTGCCTTATGTGTCATGTATTCATTGTGTAAATATAAGGAAAAAAAAAGTAGAGAATGCTGGTTTTATGTTTTATATTAAATATGAGGTACCTTTATTATTAAATGAAGGAGATAATATAAAAAAGAGTAAGGAGAATAAAAGAGTTGAAGATATCGAAGAGATATTTTTATATAAGGATAAAATAGATTATATGTTAAATTTAGAAAAAAGTATTAACAAAAATAATATATATGATAAAAACATTAGTAATGATAAAGAAAACAAAAGAAAAAAAGCTAATGAAAAAGATGAGGAAATGAATAAAGATGATTATGATAATAAAGAAAATAATAATAATGGTGCTGATAATATAAAAGGTCAATTTAAAAAAGGAAGTAATTTAATAAAAAAATGTATTGATCAAAATATTGATGTATATGATGTGTTAGGTGTTGAAGAAACAGATGATCTAGAAACAATAAAATCGTGTTATAAAAAATTGATTTTATTATTTCATCCTGATAAAAATAAAGGTACTGCATATTTAAATGAAAAAGAAAAAGAAAAAGAAAAAAAAAAGGGAAAAAATAAAAAAAAAAAAAATTATATGAACGATGCAAATAATAATAATAATAATAATAATAATAATGAAAAAGATTTCTTATATTTTATTGAAAAATATAATATCGAAAAATTAACAAATGATGAAAAAAAAAACATTTTTTTAAAAATACAAGATTCATATACCATCCTCTCAGATAAAATATTAAGAAAACAATATGATAGTTCCATACCATTCGATGAAAGAATACCAACATTAACTCAATTAGAAGAAGCAAAAAATTTTTATAATTTCTTAAGACCTGTATTTAAAAGAAATGCTAAATGGTCAGCCATCAAACCTGTACCTGATATAGGTGATGAAAATACGGATATAAAAGAAGTAAAATATTTTTATGACTTTTGGTATAATTTTAATAATTGGAGAGATTTTTCTTATCAAAATGAATATGATTATGAACAAGCTGAATGTAGAGAAGAACGAAGATGGATGGAAAGAGAAAATAAAAAAATTCAGAAAAAAGCCTCAAAAACAGAAAATCTAAGAATTATTAAATTAGTCGATTTAGCCTATAATAATGATCCAAGAATTATTGCAGAAAATAAAAGAATAAAATTAGAAAAATTAAAAAAAAAAGAACAAGCAATGATTGAAAAGAAAAATCAACAAAATGAAAATAATAATAATAATATACAACATAACAACAATAATAATAATATACCTAGTCATAAAAAAAATATAGATAAAGCATCTGTTAAATTATGGAAACATCATATTAAATCTTTATGTCTTACCAAATTATCAAATCTAGTAAATACTGAAGATATTCAACAAAAAATATCTATCATGTCTTTTGATGATTTATGTGAATTTATTTATGATATTTATGTTATCTTAAATTTTACAGTACCGAAAAATAACACAGACACAACATCAACATTACTGACGAATATAAAAAATAATACTATCCATAAGAAGGTGTACAATCCTAATATTAATGACCCCAAGAAAGCCTTTCAAAGCATAGGAAGCACATCAACAACAAATAATAATCATGTAAATAATAATAATAATAATAATATATCCACGGACGGAAAAACGAGTACGGGATTTATAGGACATCTTAAAAATGTGCACTTGGATTATAAACAAATACAAACATTAATAGATACTTTTAAAAAGTATATTCAAGATCATTCTTTTATTTTACAAAACAATGACCATCAATTAAATGATCAACATAATTACCAAACGGACATACAAACAGGTACATATACACAGTGCAACGAACAATTTAATAAAAACGAAAAAGAAAACGAAAACGAAATCGAGAAACAACAAACGCATGCTAATAATTATTCTAATGTAAATACACAAGATATTAGGCAGAA
>NC_037284.1:680000-700000 GCF_000002765.6 Plasmodium falciparum 3D7
TTATAGACCAAAGTAAAGTTGAACAACATAGTAATAATCAAAAATGTAATAAGAACATTTTATACAACGATTTAACAAACGTAAACGTTTATGCTTTTGTAAATTTTATGTTTCCGAGTTCATGTGAGAAAGCAAAAATACATCTAGATAATAAAATATATAGAGGTAAAATATTAATCGCGAAATATTCAAAAGAAAAGAAAATAACTAATTATGAAGAAAATATAGAAAACATAAATGAAAAAAATATTTTTATTAAATTATCAAATGATTGTAAGACTTCTTACAAAAAAATAGTAGAAATACAAAAAAAAAAATCCTGTCAAAATGAAAACATGTGGAATATATTATATACCGATATTAATACAAGTATTAATAATTTTTGTAAGGAAAATAATTGTTCCGTGGAGTCTGTATTAAATATAAAAGATAAAAATATTGCAGTCAACGTTTCGTTAACAGAAACATATATTATTAATAAAATAAAGACATGGATAAAAAATGAAGGGATATATCTAGATGCTTTTGAACAAATATATGTAAAAAAAAAAAAAAATGAAGATGAAAAAGATATAACAAAAATAAACAGTAATAATAAAAATGAAAATATAGAAAAAAATAATAATGATAATAATAATAATAATAATAATACATCTAATGAAGTTGATAAAGATGATAAAGAAATTGTAAAATATAGACGAAGTGATGATACCATAATAATTAAAAATTTATCTATATATACAAATCAAAATGATATTATAAATTTATTTAAACAATATGGTATTTTAAAAAGAGTTAGTTTTTCTCCCTATAATAATATTTGTATTATACAATATGAAAACGCGGATAATGCTAAAAAAGCGTTTATATCAAATTCTTATATAAGATATAAAAAGTTACCTTTATATTTGGAGTGGGCTCCATTAAACTTATTTGCAAAACAGAAGGATATAGAAGATGACAATAATTATGGAATGAATGATAAGAGGACAATAAAAAGGGAGGAAACAAATGAGGATGATGTTACAAGGAATACAGACCAGTATGATCATAAAAATGGCGACACAAATGATAATAATAATAATAATAATGATGATGGGGATTCCCATAATGTTAATGTTAATGATGATGGTGATGATGATGAGGATGATGATGATGATGAATATGGAGAAGGCACACACGCAAGTATTTACATAAAGAATATAAACTTTAATACTAAAGAAGAAGATTTAAAAAATTTATTCGACAAAATGGAAGGTTTTATAACATGTAATATTGTTAAGAGTAAAAAAGTTATTTTGCAAAAAGATAAAGAATCAAATAAAATATCTAATCAATATAATACGGTATCATCAGGTTATGGATTTGCAGAATTTAAAAATAAAGAATTAGCTATGGAGGCTATAAAAAGATTAACAGGTACACGATTAAATGATCATTTATTAGAAATGAGTTTATCTCATAATCGAATAAGAAAAAAAAAAAATATTAACCAAAAAAAGAATGAGGATGAAAAATTAGTACTTAAAAACAAAAAACAAGTAACTAAAAAACTTGTTGTAAAAAATCTAGCCTTTCAAGTAAATAAGGAAGAATTAAGAAAATTATTTTCAGCTTTTGGAAATGTAAAAAGTGTAAGGATACCAAAGAATGTATATAATCGTAGTAGAGGTTATGCATTTATTGAATTTATGTCCAAAAAAGAATCCTGTAATGCTATCGAATCTTTACAACATACACATTTATATGGAAGACATCTAATAATAGACTTTGCTGATGATTTTATGTTTGATAAAAATGTAGATGAATATGATAAATTAAAAGAATTAAATAACCAACAAAATAAAGATATTATAACATCCGAACAAGCTAAAAGAAAATCAATATATGAATCTCAAAAGAGCAAACAAGTAAGTGAATCCAAAAAAAGAAGGCTCACATCAAATTTGAAATCAATATAGTATGTACTGCACTTAATAAATTTTATCTACTTTTTCTCATGTGCAAATATATATATATATATATATATAATACATAATATTTATATAAATATAATTTTATCTTTTTTTTTTTCTTTATATAATAATTTTTTTTTTGTAAAAAGAGATGGATTTGAAAATAAAATAAAATAAAATAAAATAAAATAGTATATATATATATATATATATATATTATATTATATTTATTTATTTATTTGTTTATTTAAAAAATAAAAATCAACTTCAATTTTTAAAAAATATTATAATAATTAAAAAAAGGAAATGTCATATAATATATATATATATATATATATATATATATATATATATATATTTATTTATTTATTTATTTATATTTTATTTCATTTTGATATTCCAAAATATATAATCAAAATTATACGCATATATTATATATATATATATATATATACTTATCAACACATTTGTTTAATTTTCTCTATACATTAAATAATTGAAGTCCAAAAAATAGAATATTTTATGTGTATTATTTTTTTTAGCTTATTTGTTCAGATTAATTAAAATAAATAAAAAAATAAAATAAAGCAAATCATAGCAAAAAAAAAAAAATAAATAAATAAAATAATATAATAAAACAAAACAATGGAACATGTTATTATTTATTACAATGATATATAAATATTAATATAATTCTAAATTATAATAACATTTAATATATGTATATATATATATATATATATATATGTTTATATATTTATATTAATATATAGTTATGCTTTGAGGAAAAAGAAAAAAAAAAAATATTATTATTTTATATTAATTGATTTTATTTTATATTATATAGATATCTATATATTACATGTAAAATATAGTTTATTATGAACTATAATAAAATTTCACTTTATATAATAATTTTTTGTTTTTCCTTATCCTTTTTTCACACATTTATTGTTATAAAAAAGTTTAATATATATTCTAAACAATTATTTCCTCAGACCTATAACACATACACACATAATATATCGAAAAAGAAAAAAAAAAAATGTACATATAATATTAATTATTATTATTGTTCTTCCTTACCTTATCTAGAGGATTTTAATATTGCAAGGGACAAAAAAAGTGCCTTCGCAATTTATATGAATCATAAAAATGACCAAATAAATGAACAAATAAATAATGATGTGTCGAATATAACCAATGTTGACCATATAAGAGAAAATCAGGATCATAACATATTTACAGATTGTAATAAAATGATAGAGCCAAAAAAAAAAAAAAAAAAAAAAAATATTAAAATGAATAAAATAAGAATAAAAGTAATGAAAGAAAATAAAATGAAAAATAAAAAATTGATGAAAAATAAAAATACATTTAATATAAATCAACATAGTACATCAAATGGTAATAATATGATGAAGGAGGAGGGAAAAAAAGAACAAAAAAAAAAATATGATGAAAAGGATGATGATGATGAAAAGGATGATGATGATGATGAAAAGGATGATGATGATGATGAAAAGGATGATGATGATGATGAAAAGGATGATGATGATGATGAAAAGGATGATGATGATGATGAAAAGGATGATGATGATGATGAAAAGGATGATGATGATGATGAAAAGGATGATGATGATGATGAAAAGGATGATGATGATGATGAAAAGGATGATGATGATGATGAAAAGGATGATGATGATGATGAAAAGGATGATGATGATGATGATGAAAAGGATGATGATGATGATGATGAAAAAGGTTATGATAATGATTATGATAACCATAACGATTACCATAACGATAATTATTATGGTCAAAATGAATTTATTCAAATTTCATCGAATAAGGATTATAAACAAACACTTATTTCAAACTCACAAGAAATAAATCATAATTATATTTATGATAAAGAAAAAAGGTCCTCAAAAACATATATCCCTAATAATATAATACAAAACAATAGTAATCAGGAAGATATTCAAATTGATGATGTACAGACTGAAGAAAATAAAAAGAATAAAAAAAAGAAAGATGTTGAATTAAATATAATCAGGAATTTACCATTAATATCAATTATTGGTCGACCTAATGTTGGTAAGTCTACCATTTTTAATCGACTAACTCGAAAATATCAAGATGGTAGTATTGTTTTAGATGTTAGTAGTACGAGAGATAAACTTTATGGAGAAGTTGAGTGGGAAGGATATAAATTTGAACTTGTGGATACAGGAGGTTTAGTTTTTGAACAAGAAAAGTTTTCAAAAGAAATAAAGGATCAAATTCTTATGGCTCTAAAAGAATCATCAGTTGTTATTTTTGTCGTTGATGGTATACATGGTGTGGACCCACGAGATATCGAAATTTGCCGTTTTTTAAGAAAATATATACTTTTGAAACATCCACAAGGAAAATATATAAATAAAAAGGAACAACAAATGGGAAATTCAAATACACATGTTAATACAAATATAAAAGAGTTATATAATAATAATAATAAAGAAGAAGATGATGTAGAAGATGATGTAGAAAGATATGACAAAATTAATCAGTGCCATATAAAGTATAATATAAAAAAAGAAACATCTAATAGTACACATAAGAATGTTAAAATTTATCCTAAAGAAGATTATAAAAAATTACACCTAAAGGTTATATTATGTGTAAATAAATGTGAATCTTATAAAGATGGTTTTTATAAAGCACAAGAATTTTGGTCCCTTGGATTTGGTAACCCTTTTCCATGTAGTGGGATCCATGGAAATGGTCTTTCAGAAATTCTAGATGAATGTATTAAACATATAGACAAAATAAAAATTAATGAAGAACATGATGATATAAATGAACAAAATACTATAAATATTAGTTTTATAGGAAAACCAAATACTGGAAAATCAAGTATATTAAACAAAATATTAAATTGTAATCGTTTTATTGTATCTCCATTAGCTGGAACAACCGTAGATTCTATTGATGTTCTTGTAAAATTAAAACAAAGTGATCGTATATATCGACTTATTGATACAGCAGGAATACAGAAAAGAAAAAAAAATGTACCATTTAATAATAAAACGAAATATGAATATCTATTATATAATCGAACAGAAAAAGCTATAAAAAGAAGTGATGTATGTATTCTTGTAATTGATTCATTTAATGGTATTAGTACTCAAGATATAAATATTGCTAGAAAAATCGTACAAGAAAATAAAAGTTGTATTATTTGTTGTAATAAATGGGATCTCATATATAATAAAAATGATATTTTTAATGATACCAAAAATTATGTTCTAAATCTACTAAAACCTATAGACTTTTCTAATATTATCTTCATTTCGGCTAAAACGTCACAAAGGTTATTAAACATATTTCATCTTGCTGAAGAAACATATAAAAATTATACAAAACGTGTTAATACAAATACTCTTAATGATATCATAAAAGAAGCATTACTCCTAAGACCACCCATACCTATTAAAAATAAATCATTAAATATATATTATGCTTTTCAATCTCATATTAAACCACCAAGTTTTGTCTTCTTTTGTAATTCAGAAAAATCAGTATATGCTAACTATACAAAATATTTAGAAAATAAAATACGAGAAGCATTCGACATTAAAGGTACACCTATCAAAATTTATTACAAACAAAAAAAATTAAGAAAAATTATTAACAAAGATAAAAGACCTGATAAGTATAATCTAGACATACGTGCCATACAAAAAAATTTTGAAAAAATGCAATCTATAAGAAAAACATGATTATAAATATAAATATAAATATATATTGTTCCGCACATTAAAAAAAATTATAATAAATAAATAAATAAATATATATATATATATGATTATATTTATGTCATATTATATATATATATATATATATATATATATATATATTTTTTTTTTTTTCTTCTTCCTTTTTCAGTTGCCTTAAAAATATTTTTTTAAAAATTTATTTTTTTTTTATTTTTATTTTGTTTTTTTATTTATTTTTTTTTTTTTTGTATAAACATAAACAAATAATGAAAAATTAAAAACATTTAATATAAAAAATAAAAATATTATGTCTATATGTTTTTTTTTATGTACAACGCTGAACATATGCGGATGTTTTGAATATTATTTACAAAAAAAATAAAAAATAAAATAAAATAAAAGGAATGAAATATAAGCATAAAATGTAAGCATAAAATGTAAGAACTTTATAATGTTCCATATATAAATGAATAAATTAAAGACATAAAGTGTGATCAAATAATATGATAATGATATATTATAAACACACAAAGATGAATATATATACATACATACATACATTCATATATATATATTTATTTATTTATTTAATTAAAATTAAATGTTATGCTTGTAAAATTATCTTGGGTAGTTTCTATATTCATATTATTCTCTTGCTCTTTTTCTGCATTCCTACTAAAGGATAAGAAATTGTTACTTACATAATTTCTTCTAAAATTTTGAATGAGGTTACTAATATAATCAGATGAATTCGATACACTATCATTTACATCATTATGAATATTTTCTACATATGAATTTGTATTAAATATTTCCTGTCCATCCTCATTTATCCCAGCCGGAACATTTCTGGTATTCTCAGAGCTATAACTCTGAAAAAATCCTTCGTTTGTATTTTCATCATTATGTATATCGATTTCATCATTGTTTACATCATAACTAGAATATCTTTTTTCAAATAACAACATTTTTACAAAAAATTTTATCTTCGAATCTTCCTTCTCTTGACGCTGAGGATCGTTATTTAAATAGTCAATTATTTTTTCATAATTTATTATTTTATTAACAAATTTGGAGAAGGAAAAAGTACTTTTATCATAAACCGTAGTTTTTAATTTTTTCGTTTTAAAAAATCCATCGATATTTTCATCATCCGTATCATCATCACTGTTTGACAATTCTGATGATAAACTATTTGACTTGTTTTCATTTTTAAATGCTAATGTTATATTATTTTCCCTGCTCGGATGGTCCATTTGACAATATATATGATGAGCACAATTATGTATATTATAATTATTATTATTATAAACATGGAAATTATTATTTTCTTGACTATTATCATTATTATTATTATTATTATTATTATTATTAATATTGGATGTATCTATATTATCATTTGTTTCTTTCGTCATTATTACTTGATCATTTGAATTTATAATATTGTTTAAAATCGATTGTGTACAAATATGTTCACGCACATTATTGTGACCTTTTTCTTCGTTTGCTATTTCTACATAACATTCATGGGTTTTTAATTTATCAAAATGATTGCTAATGGTATAATTCTGATGATTGTGCATACAACTATTAATAGTATATCTATCATTATTATCATTATCATTATCATTATTGTTGTTGTTTTTGTTTTTTTTGTTGTTGTTTTTGTTTTTTTTGTTGTTGTTTTTGTTTTTTTTGTTGTTGTTTTTATTTTTTTTTTTGTTGGATGTATTACTTTGTTCGTCCCATTTATCTCTTGGATTTCCTTTTGAACATTTTTTCATTGCCTCAATAATATATTGAGTACCTTTTTTTTCAACTTTATAATCATGATCACACTCATATAGATCCCCTGCCTTTGCTTTATTTATTTTTATGTGTGCCCCACCTATCGTCATATCCATCATATTATTCATGTTACATGATATTTGCTCCGTTTTATCACCTCTCAAATGATAAAAAATGGACTTGATATAATTCAACTTTTGTAGATCCATATAATTTGTACCTTTAAGTAAGATAATCATTTTTTTCAATTTGAATTTTTCAGATTTTAAAAAGTCAATAATATTTTTAAAATATATATTTGGAAATATAGTTATATAATAATTTTTTGGATATAATAATTCAATTTTATTTAATGTATCAGAAAAGTTATATATAATACTTTTGATATTATGGAATACTAACCTTTCCGTGTGCTCAGATTCACAATCATTAAATGAATATAAGCTTTCATAATTATATATTCTCAATATTTCTATTGGAGGTTTAGCCCAGAAAGGCAAATCAGATAAATAAGAAAAGAATGCATAAAATAAAATATCATGTACTAATAAACGATAAGATAATTCTAGTCCTTTTAATTTACCATTCAATATAGGATCTTCACATACATATTGTAAAATACCAGAATCATATAAAGGTAAACTAAATTTTGGTAATAGACGTAATAAATATATATAATGATTAATCGGTTCAAATATTGTTTGAATTGTTAATAATTTGGAAGAATTATAAAATATATCAATCGTTGGTACAGACGATATATAATTATCATTAATTATTTTATCTCGTGCATTATATATTGGATTAAAGGTACCAATGATATCATCACTATTTATCCATTCACAAGGAAAATTATGATTAACAATGATATTATGATTATTTTCATTTTTTATATTATCAGATTTTTCGATAATATTATAATTATTATTTAATTTATTTATTATGTTATCTTTTATCTTCTTATCATATAATAATCCACTTTTTATCAATTTATTATAAATCCATGTTTTTTCATGTTTTTTCTTTTGATCATTTTGAAAAATTATATCTTTTGGAAATATTTCCTTTTTTAAAAGATTCAAGTTTATATATTCATTTACATTATTGGGAAGCTCTAAACTTTCTTTTAAATTCTGCCATTTAAAATTTTTATTCAAAAAGTATAAATCTAATAATGGAAAACATAAATTCCTTTCTTCCTTTTTCATATTTTTTAATATTCTATTTATTTCATTATCTCTTTTTTCTTTTGCGCTCAAAAATATATTCTCACAATTGTCATTATTCTCATCCTCATTAATTTTGTTATTTTCCCAATTGTCTTCTTTTTTATCATTACTTTCTAGGGGTTCCAAATAGATCATTTTGGATACTTCATTTGTCCTGTTTTTTTTTTTTATTTTTTTTTTTTTTTTCTTTTAAATGGCAATAATGGACACACAAATGTTGTTATATATATGTGAAAATAATATAAATGAATATATACAAAATATTATATATATATATATATATATATTTTTTTTTAATTTAAAATATTTATCGCTTAATTATAACCACATATTTGACAACAAATATATGAGCGTTTTTGTCTCAAATATAGAAAAAATACACAATGTAGAATTCAATTCGTTATAATTTATTATATATATATATATATATATATATTTATATGTATATATTTTCTATATTTGTATATTAAATATGTTATATATAATCTTTTATATATATAATATATACATATATTAATTTACATTTCATTTTAAATATGTGTGCACGTTATAATTTACACATATGCATATATGTACATAATATATTAAACTTTAGTATAAAAAAATATCATTCTGTACATTTATTTTTATCATTATATATATATATATATATATATATATATATATATATAATATAATATAATATAAATTTGTTTTATTATAACAATATTATGTTAATACATATTTCCATATGTATTTTTTTTTTTTTTTTTTTTTTTTTTTTTTATGATAAAATTCAACAAAATAGCTATTTAAAATAATTAAAAAAAAAAAAAAAAGAAACAAAAAGAATAAATATTGTCTATCAAATTTTAATATTTCGTTTTCTTTAATTTTATGTTTTTTTTTTATACAATATATAAATATATACATAACATATATACTTTTTGGATCCACGTAAAGTTCAATGAAATTACATGACAACCTGTAATACCTTTCACCGTTTTAAATACAGCCAAAATAAAAATAAAAAAAAAAAAATTATATAAATGTACATTTTGGCTAGACATGCGTTTTCTCCTTACACAGTAAGGTAAAAAAAAAAAAAAAAACATATATATATATATATATATATATATATGATTTCGTTTTTATATTTTTATATTTTTATATTTTTATATTTATATATTTATATATGCATTATCTTAAGAAAGTCATTTATAATGATAGGAAATATACAAAATAATGCATAACATTTTTAATATACGAATTAACAATTCCTGTATTTAATATATTAAATTATTTTATTTATACATATATTTTTTTATTCCTCTACAACCTATTCTTTCACGTTATATTAAAAAAAAGAAAAACGAAACACATAACCATCGTAATGCTGCGTATAAATATATATAAATATATATATATATATATATATATATACCCATTATAATAAACGAATAATATATCGAAAAAATTTAAACATGTTTATATAATATTACCAAACATTACTTTTTAAATTATAATGTAGATATTTTTCTTAAAATATATAACTTTATTATAAAACATAGAACATATGTATTTATGATGCACCTATAAGATATTCGACGTTATACATATATATATATATATATATACTATATTCCTTTCTTTTAATTTGAAAAATAAAGATATACGATGGATACATAAGACATACATATAAATTATACATTTAAACATAAAGGATACACATTAATATAATCTTCATGGTATAAGGAAAAATATACCATAATAAATAAAAGAAATATATGAATATATATATATATATATATATATATATATATATATATATAATATTTCGTGTGATATTTCTTTATTTATTTAACTTAAACAAAATTTTTAATTTATCAAAATATAAAAAGTTTGTATTATATATATATATATATATATATATATATATGTTTACCATATTCCTTTCAATAATTAATCAAACACATTATATGACATTGTATACATTTGTAATATTTATTATTTACACATTTGCAAACAATCCATATATTTATATATATGTGCAACGATTTATATTTGTTTTTAAAAAAAATTCTCTTATTATTTTTTTTTTTTTTTACTTTCTATAAAATTCAATGTGTTTGCTCCCTTTTTATATTTAAGAAAAATTTCTTTAATAATTAAACATTTTATTATGTTACAATTTAAGGAAATTTAAAAAAAATGTTTATTTTTTGTTATAATATCATATACTTATTATTATCATAATATATTAGCTCAAATTTATCTTTATATACATTTGTAAAAATAAAATAAAAAAAAAAAATAATTATATGTAAATAAGTATATATATTATAAATATAAAAAGTACACTACTAAATAAATAATTTATACAAAGATATATAAGTTTACAAATTTGCCATTATATAGAAAATTTTCACATTCAATTATTAATTATTTTTTTTTACATATTTTTTTAAAAATAAAATAATAATTTTTTTGAAATTATTGTATAATTTAAAATCATCTCATTTTTTTTTTTTTTTTTTTTTTTTTTGCGTAGAATTTTAAAAATATTATAATAATGTATAGCAAATTTTCCCACAAAGATAATATATATATATAAAGGAGTTATTTATTATATCTTAAAAATTATACAATATTTTTATATATCATGTACTATGGAAAACATATTTTCTTCTCAATACCAAAAATTTTTATAAATAAATACTAATAAATAAAATATTATATTTACTTTATTATATAAAAAATATATATATATATATATATATATATATATTAAAAACGTACAAAATAAGAATTAATTTTTTTTATTTTATATAAATTTAAATATTGATGATATCATATTATTTATATTATATTATTATAAATATAATGATTTAAAAAAGTTAAAAAAAAAAAAGTATATATATATATATATATATATATACATATAAAGGTTCCAATTTTTATATGAAGTATGAGTTTATATATAAATATAAAGAAATTTTTTTTTTGCATGTTTCTTGCATGTTTCTCTATGCATAAAAATTTATTTATATATATATATATATACTATACATATAAATTGAAAAAGAATATACATAAAATTAATATATAATATATTTATAATATTATATAACTTTTATAAAATAATGAAATATGCAAAAAGAAAAAAAAAAAAAAAAAAAAAAAAAGAAAAATACAAATATATTAAAATTTTTATAATAATATATAAAATATAACTATATTATATATATATATAATTGTATTGAATAATATATTTATTTTTTAACATAAATTATGGAATCTTTTTTTTTTTTTACATATTTTATAACTTTTTCTATATTTTTCTAAAAAAAATAATATATTTTATTTTTTGCTTTTTATTCTATATATATATATATATATATATATATATAATATATAACAATTTTTAGATTTATTTATATGTTATTATATATTATATATAAATTTTTATTTAAAGAAAAAAAAATTGAAACTTTTTTTTTCTTTTTCAAAACTGTTATTATATATATATATATATATATATAAGAAGTTTATATATATATAATAATAATTATAATAATACAGAATACTTAATTTTTTTTCATAATATGAAAAAAGGATTTTTTTAAACAATAAATATATATATATATATTTTGAAAGTCTGGAGTATTTTATAAGAGGTACCATTGAAAATATTATATATATATATATATATATATATATATATATATATGTATTTATTTATTTATTTATTAATTTTACACTTCACATTAGTTATATATATAGTATATATTTATTTATATGAACTTTTTTTTTTATGAAAGAAAAAATATTTGTTTATATTATTTTATAAATAAATTTTATATATGTAATTTATTGTATAATTGCTTTCTTTTTTTTTCGTTTCTTTTATTTTTTTTTAATTAAATATAAAAGAAAGCTATTATAAAAAGAAAAAATATAGGAGTATATTAATATAATGTACAAACGTTTATTTTGTATGTAATTTTTTTTATTTACGTTGCCTATATTATTATCCATATTTTCTATACTATAAAAAAGAAAAAATATATAAAGAGTCTATTTATTTTGAATAGAAAGAAAAAATAAAAAAAATAGTCTTTTTATAGTAAAATTAGAGTGTATATATATATATATATATATATAATATTTAATTATATACACAAAAATATATATGTGAAGTTTTACCTTATTATTCTTATATATTATATCTTATTATTATATTTTAATTTTTAATCCTATCACATTATATATATATATATATATAATATATATATATTTTGTCTTAATAACGCAAAAAAAAAAAAAAAATAAATAATATATTTTATATATAATGACTATTACACTGGAAAGTTTAAGTGAGGAAAAGTTACAGAATTATAACAATAAAAGAAAATATAATTGTCGTATGACATTTAAAAGATTTACAAAAAAGAGATTTAAAAATAAAGATAAAAATAAAGAAGGAAAAATTAATATTAGAACGTCCTTAATTAAAAATGAAATTATTGGTGATGACAATGAGGAATTTATAGATAATAGTTTTATGAGAACTTGTCATAAATTTAAATTTTACAAAAGTAATCGAACTGATGTATATAATCCATATGATCGAAAATTAGAAAAATATAATTATGAAAGAGACGAAACATTTTGTTCATTAACAGATCTTGAGTATATTGTACATGATGATCAGAAAAAAAAAAATAAATATTTTATTTATAAAAATAAAAGTTTAAATGATTACAACTCGTGTTTTGAAAAAAAAAGTAAAAGACTTAGATGGTTTCGTTTAAAAAGAAAAAAAAAAAAAGATTATGTTAATGAAGAAAGTATTAAATATCTTAATGAATCTGTCTGCTCAAATTATAAAGAGGCAAATAAAAGTAATCAAATTCAAAACTCATCTGAATATACTAGAGGTTGTGTTTTAAATACTGTTAATGGAATTAAAGGATTTTCAACATGGATTATTTGAAAAAAAAAAAAAAAAAAAAAAAAAAAAAATATGTGCATATGTAATTGTACCTTATAGCTAGCCATAAGTATATATATATATATATATATATATATATATATATATTTATATATTTATATATGTATGCATTTTAGCTAGCTACATATATTTTTACCTTATCATGTAAGGTAAATAAATAAATTTATATTTAACATATTTATTTGATAAAGAATGATAACAAAATATACAAGGAAAATATAAAGAAAATGATGAGGGGAAAAAAAAAAAATAACAGAAAAATAAAAACTGAGAGAGAAAAAAAAAAAAAACAGAATAAGTATTAGATAATATTGAAACAAAAAATGAGTTATTGAAATATTATTCCAAATTTTATATATTAAAAAAATTGAAGAATATATTTTTTTTCTATTAAGTTGCTTTAATAAACAAATAAAAAATCAAAAAAAAAAAAAAAAAAAAGAAGAAAGAGATGTAGAATATTATCACGATTTATTATGGATATTAGAAAAATTATATATACACACTTATATTTATATATATATATATATATATAATATATTTACCCCGCTCCCCTATATAGACATTGATAATATTTTTGAATGGAATTTTTTTCATTTGAGAATTATATAAGAAACGTTAATAATTTTTTAATGTTTATATATTTATAAATTTTTTTTTTTTATTTTCTTTCTATACATATGTATATATATATATATATATATATAATTTTCCTTTATTTATTATTATAATAAATGTAAGGATAGATTGAAAAATGAAAATAATAAAAAGAAAAAAAAGGTATACAAAAAAAAAAAAAAAAATAAGAGTAAAAATTAAAAAATAATATATATTTATGTTGAAATCAAGCAACTAATATATTATATATATATTTTTTTTTTTAATATTTTATAGATTTTTTTTTTTTTTTTTTTTTTTTTTTTATCAATTTTTTTAATATATTTAAGATTTAATAGTTTTTATTTTTATATAATAATACTTTATTTATATATTATAAATAGAGCATTATTTTTTATTCTATTTTTTTTCCATCAACATATATATATATATATATATTTATATTTATTTATTTATTTGTTTATTTGCACATATAGGTATTATTATACAATATGTATATATATGTATATATTTTATTTATTATTTTATGTTATATTTTTTTTTTTTTTTTTTTTTTTTCTTTAAATATAAATAAATATATTCCCTTAAAGTTTGGATATATTATAATATGTTCCTTTTTTCCCTTTTTTTTTTCCCTATTATGTATATATTTTATATAAAAAACACTTTTTAGCATATACAATTTTTACAAAAAAACAAAATTTATAAAAATATATGAGTAAATTAAATTTTTATATAGATAAAAAGAAAGAAAAAAAAAAAAAAAATTAAAGCTTTTCCAAAGAAGTTTATAAAAACACTTTCGTTTTTATAACTTTATTTTAAAATAAAGTATAACTGGTAATAAATGTCTATATTTTTTTTTTTCACCATACGAATAATATAATAATTTAAATTTTATTTTTATAATTCGCAACATAAAATGGTTCATAATGTGTATAATTGAAGATATATAACTTTTCTTATAAATTAAAAAAAAAAATAAAAAAAGGAAATTTGTTTTTTAACATACTTCCTATATATGTCTTATTTAAAAATAGCACACATTATATATATATATATATATATATATATATATATATATATATATATACATATATATAACAAAAAAATTGTATTTTTGTTATATAAATTGGAGAATAATTAAAAAAACTGTTATATTTTATTTTATTTTTTATTTTATTTTTATTTAAGTTTTAATTACATCTATTATGACGGGAGATAATATAAGTAAATCTAAAAATATTTCTTTGAATTATATAGCAGACTACCAATATGACTATAGTTATTATAATTATGATACGGAATATAACTTAGATATAAATTATAAATATGTAAATTTTTGTCATATTATTGAACAGTTGGATATACTTGACTCTCAAAAAAAAATTAGTCATGAAAGTGTTAAAAAAAAAGCATGTAACTTCGAAAGACTGAAAAAAAAAAATGAGAAATATTATTCCTTTTTAGATTTAGAAAGTAAGCTAAACAATTTATATGATAATGATATATCTTCCTTTCTGTATGAAAACAAGATTTCTTTAGATGATACACATAGATTACCAAAAATTAGATTAAGTAAAAAATATGTTGAACTTGGATGCTTAGGAGTTTGGAAATTATCAAGTTTTAAAAATAAATTCAACGTAAAAAATTTAAGAGATATTGATCCTAATACATATTGGCAAACTGATAGTTTAGCTCCACATACTATAACAATTCAATTTATAAAGTTTTTAAAAATTTCAAAAATTTATTTACTATTGAACTATTACTTAGATGAATCTTACACTCCTCATGATATAACAATACATATTGGTAACGATGAAAATCATCTGGAATTATTGTGTGAAACCTTTTGTGATATGAATAAATATTCCTTAAATGAACCTTTTTGGTTTCTTATAGATTTTGAAAAGTGTAACATGTCTTCTTATTACTACAATTATAATATCAATCATTTAAAAAAAAAGAATCATATATATTGTCGTTGTTTGAAAATTTCTATAATATCAAGTCAACATAATGGGAAAGACACACGAATAAGGCAACTACAAATTTATGGTCCAAATTATTTTCATTACAAATATGATAAAATGTTAATATAAATAAAAAAATAATATAATATTAAATCTTAGTTAATAAAACGTTTTTTTTTTTTTTTTTTTATATTTTCCAAATATGGAAAAAATATAAATGAAAAGTATTTTATTAAGCAGTAAAATGATTAAAAAATAAAACAACATTTTACAATAAGGTGTCAATTATAAAAGGTAACAACAAAAAAATAATATATAATAAATAAATAAATAAATAAATAAATAAATATAAATATATATATATATATAACATTTAAAACATACAATGTATATAAATTAATACAAAAGTATATTCTTCCTTTGTATTGTCAATTTTTAAAAGGAGATATTAATTAAAAATAAAATGTATATATTCATATATATATATATATATATATATATATATATCCATTTTATAAATGATATAATATTACTAACATTATTTTTTATATTTTTTTGCATATCCATTTTATTCTTCATAATATTCCTTTTCCATCTGCTCCAATATTTTCAATTTATCTGATAAAGTTACATTCAATACATTTGAATTCTTATTTTTTAATCTCTTCTCTAACTCTTCCTTTATTTTTTCTTCAAAGTTTAAATCATTTATTCGCCTCTGATATGATGTCATTCCCTTTTCCTTATTTTGGGATATATAATTTTGCATATTATGTGCATTCATTTTTTTTTTTTTACCTGAACTGTTCATATTTTTATTAGCATGTTCAAAATATTTTAGGCTATTTTTTTCAAAGCGATCATCATCATTTTGGCTATTTACCTGATCATTTGAATAATCCATATGACCAAAATTGTTATTTATATTAGCATTAAATTGGATGTTCATATTAATATCATCAAAAATATCATACTCTTTATTATTAAAATTGTTTTCTATATTATCATCATGTAATAAAAAATCATCTTGATCATTAAAAAAAAGATCTTCTTTATCATCGAAAGAATGATCTTCATTTTCGTTAAAGTGATCTTGTATATTATCTTCAAATTCATCACTATTTAGCATATTTTGAATATAATCATCAGACATTTGATAATCACTATCATATTTTCTTTCACTTGAACTTTCGTCAGGATAATCAGACATTTCTTTTTCTGAATTACTATCAGATATGGAAGATGATGAAAAAGAATTTGTTTCATACTCCTTTTCATTATTTCCATAAATATCTTCTAAAACTAAAATTTCAGAAGAATCAACGTTATTATTTTTTATATCATAAAGATAGTCCATATAATTATGTAATTGTATTTTTTCTTCATCCAATATGTATAAATCATATTCGTAATTTTTATTATCATCATTTTCTTGTTTTTCTACACTTTTATTATATTCATTATTATTATTAAAATAATTATTATTATTATCATTATTATTATCATTATTATTATTATTATTATTATCATTATTATTATTATTATTATTATTATTATTATTATTATTATTATTATTATCATTATCATCATCATCATCATCATCATCATCATCGTCATTTTTTTTTTTTTTTTTTTTTTTTTTTTCTTTTTCTTTTTGGTTTATATCCACATCGATTATTTTATACACTCCTTTTCCATTACCATCTAAATTAATATATTGAATATTTTCATTTATAATTTTATATTTCTTTAATTTATTAATGGTTTGTTTTAAATCTTTTTCATAATTTTTCAGGCTGCTTAATTTTCGCTTTCTCTTTTCTTCTTCAATATTTAAATTTTCATACAAGTTGTTCATTTCATAATTTTCTTTTTCATGTTTTAAAAATAAATTTATACAGTCGATATTTTTTTCATGCTGACCTTCCTCTGGTATAATAGTATCAATATGTTTATAAAAATCGCCATTACATATCCTTTTATTAGATTTCTTTACATAAATGGATGGAATACTCGTATCATCGATTCTTCTTTTTACTCTAATTATGACCTTTTCTATAGGATGCTCGCTTTTTTTATTTTTCCTGTTATTTTTATTATCATCTTGAATATCTTCTATGTCTTTATACATTATTTTTAAAAGCTAATGGATATATATATATATATATATAAACAATATAATATAATTTATTTCTACAAAATTGTAAATATATGAAAATATAATTTTTAAATATAGCTATATTGGTTATTTTTTAATACAACTTATACATATATATATATATATATATATATATATATATATATATATGTGCCATTTCAATATATGTTATAAAAATAAAGAAATTATTTGATAAAATTTACTAGACTTCTTTTGATTACATTTATATGAAAAGATATACAAAGATGAAATATATTTATAAATAATTTATAACCGTTGTTATTATTTATGTATATTTATGTAACTCCTCAGGAGTATACAAAATTTTAATCGTTAACGAGCAACTTGGACATTTGAGAATATTTTCTCCTTTGAATAAATCTTCTAAGGTAACTTCAAAAATATCTCCACATGGGCAAGGATAAAAAAAAGTTTTTATGCTTTCATCAAATTCAAAATCTATCAAATTAACTTCTTCATATATAACATCAAAAGTTTCAACTGCTTTGTAATTACTTTCAACTATCATTTTTAAAAATAACAGAAAAGAATTACAGATTTTTTTAAAAAAAAAAAAAAAAAAATTATATATATATATATATATATTTTGATGTTGTCAAATTAAAATAATATGCATTTATTTTACTGGCAAGAAATGATAGAAAAAAAAAAATAAAATAAATAAATAATAAATAAATGAATATAATATATAAACTTAATTAAAAAATTAATAGCATATTTCGCATTTATATTATATATATATATTTTTTTTTTTTTTTTTTATAATACATATAAATTTTATATGCAATATTTACCAATAAATATAAAATATGCCCATAATATATATTATGATATTATATATATACCATATATATTCTTTTTTTTTTTTTCTACCATACATTAATTTTGATTTATGAAAAAAAAAAAAAAAAAAAAAAAAAGTGCACACGATTTAAGGCCTATAATTATTATAAAAAAAAAAAAGAAAAATATATCGCCTTTATTTTATTATGAATTATAAATATACATTATTTTATGACCAAAAAAAAAAAATATATATTTTTTATATATTTCTTAAAAAATAAATACAAGTATATAATATATATATATATATATATATGTGATGATATTATTTTACCAATTTACATAGGATTTATATATGAAAACATTATAAGCATTATTTTAAAATTTTTTTTAAATATATCAAATTAAAAAATATATATATTTAATATATATATATATAATATGTATGTATAATTGATTCAAATAATAAAAGAAATAATAATTTATTGGATAATTATAATTAGAATTTATATGATAATAAAAAAATATACTATTTTTTTTTTTTTTTTTTTCTTTTTTTTTTAATTTATTCCATGATATATATTTGTGTATTTATGTACAATTAAAAACATATCTTTTTATGAATAAATTAAAAAGAAATATGAAAGAAAATATTTTTAGACTTGCATAAAATTTATATATTATTTATTTATTTATTTATTTATTTAATTTT
>NC_037284.1:705000-720000 GCF_000002765.6 Plasmodium falciparum 3D7
TATAATATATATATATATATATATATATATATATATATATATATTTATTTATTTATTTATTTATTTATATTTATTTTTTTTAATTTTTATATGTTTTGTTACTTTACTTACTATTAAAATAATTGTATTCAATAAAACTCTTAATATTTAAATGACCTTAGTTTTATTAAAACACATGAATATTTTAATATATATATATATATATATGCTGGTATAATAAAAAATATTTGTTATAACAATTATATGTTTTAAAACTGTGTTTTTAATTTTCCTGCATGTATCACTCAATAGATCAAAAATAAAATATTTTTTAAATAATACATATATATATATATATATATATATATATATGTATACATATGTATATTTTAGGGTCTTATAATAAATACATGGAATAATACATAAAATCCTTTTATTTATAAATTTCCTATAATGCTTACACATTTTTCAGATAAAGTATTTGTAAAATAAGGAACCAAGAAAATTTCTCTTATCATAATAAAGTTACAATTAAATGATATAAGCATATACATATATACATATATATATATTTATTTATTTTTATTTTGATTTTTTTTTGATGAGAAAAAAATAGCGTATTAACGCTCCTTCTGTTCTTTTTTATTTATACATGCAATAAAAAATTGATTATAAATTGTACAAGAACATACAACCTTATGTATTCATAACACATGCAAATAGGATCATATATTAATATTTACAAATATTTTGTTATATATATATATATATATATATATATATATATATATATATATATATATATGTACATATATATATTTTTTATATAACAGGTTCAATATATAAGATGTATGTTGGATATAATTTTTTTTTTTTTCTTTTTGTAAAAGTTTAATTATGAAAAATATATGTTTTTTTTTTTTTTTTGCTTCAAGAGATCACAAATATACATATATACATATATATATTAAATATATTTATTAATTAATAATTCTTTATAGAGTTATAATTCATGTCTAGTTCAAAAAGGATACAACCTCTTTTTTAATAGATGATGTTTGTAAAATTTTTCTTTATTATGTATGCAAATAGTATATGAGGAATGATAAATATAGAGATATAAGAAAAGCACACACACACAAAAAAAAAAAAAAAAAAAAAAAAAAAAAAAAAAAATATTTATTTATATATATGTATATATTTCTATTTATAGGTGTGGAAAAAATAATTGAAGAGTTACCATTAAAATGAATATAAATTATTATAATAAATATAAGAAATTTCGACTCATCCTTTTTTGTTTTATATTTTTTCCATATTGTTTAATTGTACAACTTATAGGGTGTATAAAGTTGAAAACATCATATAAGCATGAACCGATTTTATTATTAAAAAATGATGAACGTATAATTTCTTTAAATAAAATTATTCCTTATTTAACAGAAGAAGTGTTTATAAGTAAAGATAATATTATGACAAAAATAAATGTGGAAAATAATATATGTATAGAATTAATTAAAAAACATGAAATATTAAATACACCAATAGAACATTTTTTTCATTTTACTAATAGAGAGTATACTATAGATTTACGAAATAATGATAATATATATAATTATACAAAACGTATTTTGAATAATAAACTTGATTTTGAATTATGTAATAAAATATTAAGCTTTACTATTCCTATTAATTACAATATATGTTCTTTTCCTTCTTACCATAATTATTTTTTATATATCAATTATTTAAAAGATGTAAAGATAGAATTAATAATAAGTGCATTAGAAAAAGCAAAATTTTTATTTCTTAAAATTCCAAATACATTTAATTTAAATACTACACATGCAAATTTTAATGACAACGATTATATTATCGAAAAAGGAATATTAGAAAATGACCTTATTAAAATTGATATATCAAAAATTATCCATCGTTATATATGTAAAAAATATTATCTATATAAATCTGATGAACAAATAAATGATGATGATCTAAGACAAATCAACAATAATAATTCGAATAATGACATATCGGATAAGGAAATAAAAATGGTTCTCATGACTTCACACACATTAAGCGATATCATTATCTTCCCTTCCATCATTCAAAATGTACAGGCATTAAAACATTACAAAAATATTAAAAATGTTGTAAAATTAAAGAAGAGTAATGAAATAAATAAAATAATATATATAAATATATAAATATATAAATATATAAATATATATATATATATATATATATATATATATATATATATATGTGCATATACATATATATTATATTTTTTCCTATATAGAAATAAAAAAAAGATATACCGAGTGGGAAAATTGGTCTCCTTGTTATAACGTATGCAATAATAATTTTTCTTATAAATGTAGATATTATAAATGTACTACAGAAAATCAAGAATTTTGTGATCAAAATTTTCATATGAATTTTTCCGAGTGTCCATTTACACCTTGTGAAGATGCCATAAAAAGTAAACCAAAAAAGAAAATAAATAAAAAAAAAATAAAAAAAAAATAAAAAATAAATAAAAAATAAATATATAAACAATATATATATATATATATATATATATATATATATATATGTGAACATGTTTGGTGTTATATTTATTTTTTATTTTTTTTAAATATAACCTTTTAGAAGAAAATGAGAAAAAAGAAATAGAAAAGGACAAAAACAAATCAATCATTATAAATCATGAAAATAATAGAGATCAAGAAGGTCCCATAGATGATGAAACTATGCTCAGATATAGAAAAAATAAAAAAATTAGTTTTTTTATGTGGATCATAAATAGTAAAAAGGAAAACAAATTAAAAAAAAAAAAATTTTTATAATCAAATATTTTACACATCAAAATAATTATTACTATATATATATATATATATATATATATATATATATATTTATTTATTTATTTAAAATCCATATTTTATGTTTATCATATCTTCACATTATATATTTTATTTCCCTTATTTTAGATAAAAAATTGTCTCTTGGTTTATTGATATTTTTTATATCTGTAATAGTCCTTATCTGCATATATTGCTATATAAAGTAACTCCTTATCTTCTTTTTTATTTTTTAATTTATCATAAATATGATCATTTCTTTTTCCCTTTTTTTTTTTTTTTTTTTTTCTCAAAGTTCAACACTCGGTTTTTATAATGATGAAGAATATTACGTATCGAAATATACATAAATTATTTATATACAGAGTTGATATAAATTAATATTTATAATAAACATTCATTTGAATAATTAAAAAGAAAAAGCAAAACAAAATATATTTATTAAAAATAAATAAATATATATATATATATATATATATATATATATATATATATATATATTTATTTATTTATTTATTTATTTATTTATATATTTTTTTTTTTTTCCTTCTTGTACATATTATATATACATATATTTTTCTTTTAATTTTTTTAATTTTTCTATAATAATTATTATTATTATTATTATTATTATTATTTATTTAATTTTTTTTTTTATTTATATAAAACAATATGTTGTATTGTCCAAAGTTGGATAAGTTTTTCCAGTTAATATAGTTCCCTTCGGGAAATTTAAAAAAATTATTTTTAATTACAAAAATGAAGAGTAAAAAGAAAAAAATATAATAAATTTATTGTCATGTATAAAAATAAACATACGTACTTACACGTATATACATACATATACATATATATATATATATATATATAACAAATATATGATATGAATATTTTATAAAACAAAGAGGTAAATGATCCATATGTTTTTTTTTTTTTTTTTAATTAAATATGTCATTTATTATATTTATTTAATTATAAACAAACGTGTTATCATTTTTTTCTTTTTATTTCTTTTAAAGACATTATTATTTACACATACTATATAAATCTACACAACCATTTTCATTTATTTACAAAAAAAAGGGGAAATCACGTATTCAATAAATTCTTCAAATAATCAGGACACATTCTTTTAGCCTAAAAAATATAAAAAAAATATGAACATGTCAGGTAAAATATGAAAAAATATATACATAAAGGAAAAAAAAAAAAAAAAAAAAATATATGAACATATCAAGTAAAATATGAAAAAATATACACATAAATGGAAAAAAAAAAAAAAAAAAAAAAAAAAAAAGCTGTCCAACTAGCTATATATATATATATATACCATACCTGTTCATTTGTGGATATTAATTCAATTAAATCGCTTGAAATAGAATGCTTCTGTTCTAAGGCATGAAATAAAGTAGAGCATTCATCCCTTTAAAAAAGAAAAAAATAAAAAAAATAATAAATGTTATATTACATGAAACATATACATGACAATTATTATATACATATGTATATATATATATATATATGTGTACATTTCATTTTTATAAACTTACGATGGTAACATAAAAAATATATAAAAAAGAGAGTGCTTAAAGTCTGGCCATAACATCGATATACACATCAAACATCCTTTCCATATAAATTTATTTGTCCAGATTTTTTTTTGTATTAATAATGGTATTATAATACTACTTACAAATTCTCTTAAAATATTAATATTTTTTGTAATTTGGCATAAGAATCTTCCATAAATAGGAAAGATTGTATTACTATTTTCTGCTATTTGTTGTACTATACTAGCTAAATCTTTTATTGTTATATCATTAAACATTTTAGTATTATCATCATTATCTATTGTGTTTAAATTAACCTTGGTTACAAAATAATCTAGCATAACTCTTTGTATATTTTTATATTTATTTAAATTATAATATAGATAAAAAATATCTGCATTTGTTACATAATATGTTTCATTATCATTATCGTTATTTTTTTTTTTCTCCAGAATGTAAGCATATGGTAATTTTACTATATTATTGATACAAGATTTCATGAATTCGATTTTTTTATTTTCCTCTATTATTTCATTTTTTATAATATCATTAAATATTTGTAACGTTTGTTCTTTTCCTAAGAATCCAATGATTTCTATAATGAATTCAAAATTATTATTTTCCAAATACAAGTTAAAACAAAAATTTAAAAAGTTCATATAGTTCTCCTCAGAAGAAGGTATAGATTTATATAAATTGGTACTTATATATTTTATTATTTCCATATTAATTTGAAATGGATTATTTTCTTCTGTATTTTTTATATCATTATTATTTATATCATTGGATTCTTCAAGAACGATATTATTATTTTTATCTTCATCTTTATTAATAACATTTTTATTTTCTTCTTTATCTATATTATTATTATCATTATTATTATCATTATTATTATTATTATTATTATTATCATGTGTGTGATTGCTTTCCATTATTATATTATCATCTTGTTGTTGTTCTTCTTTTCCCTGGCTAAACAATTTATTGTTATATTTCAATATTCTAAAGAATTCCTCATGAAACAACGATTTTAATAAAGGCAAGGTTATAATAAATTTGTTGAGTAATAATTTTTTGATTTCCTTTTTTTTACAATTATTAAATATAAATATATATAAATGAAAAAATATGGTTGATCTGACACATACACTTAAATAATTATCAATCGAATTTAATACAAAGTTTGATATTTCTTTTAATTGTATATATGTATTATACTCATTAATTTTTGCTTTATCATCTTCTACTTGCTCATTAATTAATATATTAAATTGTAACCAGAAGTTTTCTTTATATTTTTCATAAGTATTTTGGATGTTAGTAAAAACAAAATTAACTAACTCCTTTACATAATTAATAGTTAAGAAATTTAAAAATATATTGTTTTCTTTTAATTTGTACCATAATTGATTATCTTCTAATAAATCTATAGTTTTAATAAATAAAAAGATGAAAATTTCTTCTAATAATATTCTTTGTGATATTTCATTTTTATGTAAACATTCTTTTTCTTCTTCCTCTATGAAATTTTTTCCATAAATATCAAGAGATATACATTCGATATTATCATAATTATTAATATTACTATTATAATTATTATCTTCACCTTCTTGTTTCTTATTATTAAAAAAATCAGTGTCTTTCATAAAGGATTCTAGGGACATGTCTTCAACTTGTGAGCTATAAAAATTATTCAAAAAAAGGTCTACTTGTTTATTTATATTATGATAATATTTAGATGAAAATATTTTCTTTTCATATGATCCAACTTGTTTATAGTTTGTAAAAAGTGATATAATATCGTTATAAAAAAAATTAAAATTTGATAATAAAAAGTTATGAATAAAATTCATTAATTCAACTGGCCATAAATAAAAAGGATAATAAGAAAAAAAATATATATCATCTTTCAAATTTTGGAAATACATATTACAAATATATAATAAGAATAATATAAAAATTTTATGATAATATCTAAATATTTTCTTGGTATATACAAAATAATTTAATTTATTATTATATATACCTTTTGTTGCCGTTATTAATTTTTTTAATAATGTTCTTACATCATTCCTACAATTAAATAAGGTATTCATATAAATGGACAATATAGTTTTTTTACTTTTAATATTTTGATTTTTTTTTAATAAATTAGATATCAAAGAAAAACATAAAATGTTATTTGACATGTTGGTAGTTTTACTTATATTATATTTAATATAATAATTAATATTAAATACATCTTCATTATAATTATTATTTATAGGTTTATTATTTTTAAAAGTAAGTTGGTTCACAACATCATTTCTATTATTATCATCACCATCACCATCATCATTATTATTATCATCACCATCATTATTATTATTATTACTTGGTAATAATTTATTTACATCTTGTGTATTTTTTTTTTTTGATGACATATTATTATTTGTTGATGTGTCATTACTATTATCACTCTCCGAATTTACATATTCCGAAAAGTCAACATTAAAATAAGAATCATTTTCATAATCATCACTATCTTGATTTATATTTGGTGACATATAATCATTCGATATATTCATCATAATATTTTCTTTCTTTTTATTATCGTTGCTTTTAAAATTAATATCCTCTTGTTCTTTATTTATATCTACATTGGTATCACTTTCTATTATATGGTGCATTGTTTTTATGTTTATTTCTTTATCACCATTTGTATTGTTAATATACCCTTTAAAATCTACATGAACCTGTATATTATGTAACCATATAATAAGATATATAAAAAAAGAAAAAGATAACTTTGGTGTTTCTAATATTTGCTCTATAAACGTTTTTATATATTGATCCCTATGCTTCAATAAAAGATTTTCATTATGTAAGATATAAAGTATAAGATTTAATGTCTCGTCATATGTACATTTTATTTTGAACGATTTGTTTTGTAGTTCGCTTCGATGTACAAACAATGTCTTTGCATTTTCTAATTTTTTTTTTAATTTATAAAAATAATTATAACACACTTTTGTGTATCCTAAAATGTTGTGATTGTCAATATAAGTTTGGTTATCCATAATATGATTAGCATCATCCATGGTAAAATTATAAAGACATTGAATATTTTGATTTATATTATGTTCATCGTTTAATTTAATTTTTTTTTGTTTTTTTTTTTTTTCCTCTTGTATAAACAAATAGAATAACAAATTGTTATACAACTTGAAGAGAGTTGAATAGTTCATAAAAATATCGGTGGGTATATTTTCTTGATATATATTAAATGAATTAATTTTTATTATATATAAAGATAGGAAAAAAAATTTTAGTTGTTCTTTTAACATATTATTAAAAATAATTCTTTTTACAATATTGTTTATAATTTTTAAATTATTTATTTTATTTAAGAAAACATTTTGTCCTAATATTGGTACTTGGTTTTCTAAATTATTATTTATTATTTGGGAGAATATAATAAAATAATATAAATCTATATTAGTTAAGATATTATCTTTATCTTTTATATTATTATAATATTTCATATCACTAAAAAAAAAACTTTTATATAAATCATAATATTTTAATTCTTTTACATTTAATAATTCTTTATATTTTAAATCATTTTCCTTTTGAATAATAACATTATCATTATAATTATGATCATCTATTACTTCTATTTTCTCATTCGTCATCTTTTTTTTTTTCTTTTCCTCATCCTTTTCACATTTATTGGATGTTATAAATTTGCTCATAAATCTTTGAATTAGATTATTGCTTGTGTCATCATCTTTATCATTTATATTATGATTTGACGCACCATTCGTATTTATTGTTTTGTCATCACATAATTTGTTATCATCACATAATTTGTTATCACCACATAATTTGTTATCACCACATAATTTGTTATCATCACATAATTTGTTATCACCATATATTTCGTTATCACCACATATGTTGTTATCATCACATATGTTATTATCACCACACATGTTGTTATGATCATAATATTTTTCCTTACCCATGTCCTTGTTTCTCCTTCCAATTTCAATTAAATTTTCTATATTTACTTCCTTGGAACAATTAAATCTTTGATAATAATTCTTATCCAATTTAAAATTGGTAAGATATAATTTTTTAATAATTTGATTAATGAACATATTTTCTTTTTCTTCTTTTTTATTTTTCATAGTATTATCATTTTCATTCATTTTTACTTTTAAATAACACATTATGTCAATATGTTCTTTGTTTGTTTTATTATATCCGTAATTATTTTTTCTTAAAATATTTCTTTTAAATTTCTCATAATTATTATCTAGGATATGTATCTTTTTATGTTCATTTATAATATGTGTATTATACATATTATTTATGGTATTACATTTTTTCTTAATTAATTCCTCTGTGGTACCTTTCTCTCCTATAACGTTTAATAATTTGTTAATATATGAATAATAAAAGGGTGCGTTTACATATTTTTTACATATTAATATATACAGTTCGTTTTTTATAAATTCTAAAAGACATTCTACAACTTTTAATTTGTAACTAATTTTATTGGTATATACACTATCATTATTATTATTATTATTATTATGCTGCAGGTTGTCATCACCACTATGGTGGTTATAATCAAAACCATTTTGATTATTTATTTTTTCATTTTCTTTTTTTTTTATTAATATATTATCACCTTTCTTATATACCTCAACAATGTTTATTAACCTTTCGATCAAAATAAACATATTTTTTACAAAAAAATTTAAGATAAATGGTTCTTGTCTAATCAACGAAAATATATTTTTCATTAAATATGTTAAGAAAATTAAGCTATCTACTTTTAAATCATTAATGTTGTTAATTAAGCAATCCATATGTACAAGAAATTTCTTTTTATTATGATTAGTATTCTCTTCATTCTGACTAGAACTTTTATCGTTATTTTTTATTATATATGGAGATAAATAAAAATTATCTTCATAATCCATATATTTTTCACAAGTATCAAACATATGATTAGTTTGATTTTCTTGAATGTTTGAATTTTTTTCTCTTTCGAAAGATGGAATATTTTGATCATTAATTTTACAATTAATAAGATCTCTTTCGTTATTATTATTTATATTATGATATTTATAATTGTATTCATCATTATTATTAAAGGATAATGTTGAAGGATGTTTATTATTAGAATTTAGGTAATATATTAATTTATTATAAAAAAAAATTTTATATGTGTCTTCCAAATGTTCTTTTGTTATCTGATCTTCTTCTTTACAATGATAAATAAAACTGTTATTATATTTATTATTATTATGATCATTATTTTTATTTTCATTTTCATTTTCATTTTTATTTTCATTTTCATTTTGATTTTCATTTTCATTTTGATTGTTATCGCCTTCCGATTGACAAATTATATGGTCATATATTTTGTCGTTCCTAATATAAAAAAGTAGGAGATCATTGAAGAGCCTAATATTTTGCTCCAGCCATATAAAAATGATGTGATCGTAATTATTTTTCATACTATCATTATCCAATACATAATCTAAATATTTAACGTTTAATAATTTATTTATTACATGATGTGTAGGTTTTGCTTGTATTAAAATCTGTTGAAATATATGGTTTTTATTTTTTAAAATATGTAAATAAAAGTTAACTTCTTTTGTAATGATTAACATTAAGTTTTTGATTAAAATAAATTTATATGGATGATTATATAAGAAAGGATTAAAATAGAAATTAATAACCATATTAAATATTTTACATTTTAATAAAACATAATCTTGTATACCTCTTTTTATATTATCTAATTCATTATGAATAACATTTGATGAAAATAATAAACCTTTTAATATATGAAGAATTATATTTTTTAAATGTTCTATAATTTTTATTAAATGAAATTTCGATTCTAATAAATTCACATAATAAGAAATAATTAAATACGAATAATCTTTATTAATTTTTATAATACAAGATAAAAACATTAATACACGTGATAATAAGTCTACTTTATTCGATAGTATCTCAAAATTATTCTTCACATTATTATCTTCATCATAAAATAATAACTTTTCTAATAATAAATTCATATAAGGAATAATATATGTGTTAATTATATTTTTATTACAAAGATCTTTGTCATTCTTTATACAATGCAAAAATATCTGCTCCACCTCGTTTATTACTTCTGTTATTTTTTCTTCATCTTTTTCATCTTTTTTTTCCAGAAACTTTATAGCTTTTAATATGATTCTCTTTTTATTTTTGTACATTGAAAGATTCACATAAAAAATTGGATACACAGTATAGTTCACCAAGAAAAAAAAAAAAAAAAAAAAAAAAAAAAAAAAAAAATATATATATATATTATATATATATGTATATGTTTTATTTAAAGAAAAGGGAGAAGGATAGAAACAAAGAGACAGAAATCAATTATAAATTATAAATTATAAATTATAACATTTCATATAATTACTTATTTTATATTATATCTAATTATTGATATATATATATATATATATATATATATATATATATATATAAAATTTTAACTGTGTTCATATGATTATTTATCATACTATCTCTGGTTCATAAAATGGTTTAAAAAAAAATATATATGTATATATATATATATATATATATATAAAATATATAATATATAATATATGTATAAGGTTTATATTAATTAATATATATAAATATTATATATACAACTTAAATATTATTGTTCCTTTAAGAATTGAAAAATAATACATATTAGATAAATTCAAAATGTGATATATAAAAAATATATGCTTATAATATAATATATCTTGTCATTTTTCTTATATTAAATTATATACATAAATATATAAATATAAATATATATTATATTCAATTAGGAAAAAGAGAGAAAAAAAAAAAAAAAAAAAAAAGAAAGCCTTTTATTGTAAGTTCTACAATAAATAATTTTTTATAAATATTTTTTTTTTTTTTTTTTTTTTTTTAAATAAAAAGGGAAAGTATATTGGTATTCAAATATAATAATTCATATATATTAAATTAAAAATACTAATTAAATATTTAATTATTTTATAATATTATTATATATACATACATATATATATGTATTATTGTATATATATAATATAATATATGTATATAATTTTTTATAGACTATATATTTTTTATATATAAAATTATAATATATATATATATATATATATATATATAAATTCATTGCATATATATATATATATATATTCTCTTAATGATAATATAAAAAAAAAAAATTAAATATTTATTATTTTTTTATTTTTTATTTTTTTTATATTTAGTGGTAATATTTATATATTTTAAAATTTTCTTATATTTATAGAGGTCACCAACAATATATATTAATGATAAAATAAAAATATATATACATGAATAAATATTTATAAATATAATATTTAAACTTTTTCTTTTCTTTTTTCTTTTTTCCTTTTTTTTGTATAGAGATTTTCATTTGAACAAATAATAAAATATAATATTGAAGAAGCCGGCTTCTAAAATATTATATATTATATATTATATATTACATATTATATATTTTTTTTACATTTTTATATTTTTATTGCACAGATATGCAGAAAATTGAGATATAAAATATATATTTATAAAAAAAATAGAAAAGAAAAGAAAAGAAAAGAAAAAGAAAAAGAAAAATAAATAAATATATACATATATAAATATATATATATATATATATATATATATATATATATATATATATATATATATGTTTATGTAGTTATAAAATATTAAGCATAAGAAAAAATTAATAGATTTATATAATAAACAAAACCATAGAAAAGTAGGAGAAATTTATTATTTATTTTTATAACTTGAATGGATATGTACATATATATATATATATATATATATATATTTATTTATTTATTTAATTAGTCTGATCATAAACATAATATATAATACATAGAACATTTTATTTATTTATTTATTTGTTTATTTATTTGTTTGTTTATTTATTTGTTTGTTTATTTATTTGTTTGTTTATTTATTTGTTTGTTTATTTATTTGTTTGTTTATTTATTTGTTTGTTTATTTATTTGTTTATTTATTATTTTTTATTATTTTTTTTTTTTTTGTAGAAGTAAATTTGATGATTATTGAAAAATTTTTAAAAAATAATTCAATGTAGTACAATACAAATTGAGAGACAAGGTTGTTAATTTAATAAGATTCATTTAAAAGTAGAAAGTTATTTTTATATCCTATGTAATATATATTATATTATTCTGAAGGATATGAAATGTATCGTTAAGACAATATATATATATATATATATATATATATATTATATGTATGTCTTAAAGATGATTTAAAAAAGACTGTCAAATGTAAAAGACCCTTCTTTTATAATAATTATATATATTATATATATATATATATATATATATATATATATATATTATATATATTATATAATATATTTATATTTATATTTATGCAGACATTTATATGTTAACACGATTAGCGTCATTTGTTCTTCCGTTTTTATCAATAGATTTGTTAAAATGATCGATGCGCTGTACATATTTTTTATTAACGGGCAACTTCTGATACAAAGAAATTATCGAGACACAACCAAAAGAACTGATTTAACACAATACATAAATAAATATATAAAAACGAAACGTTTTTATGAAAATCCGATTGTTGAAATAAATAATGTATTTTTTATAAATGTAAATATAAATGAAATAGTTATAACCGTATTAACAAGAAGCAATTCAAATATATGTTTGATATTTAATTTTATATATAAATTTATTGAGATATTAAAATATTTTTTTAATAATGAATTATCTGGAATAAATATTGTAAATAATTTTGTGTTAATATATGAAATATGTGATGAAATAATAGATTATGGATATCCACAAACATTAGAAGTGAATATATTAAAAAATAGCTTATTAAACAAAGTTAAATATTATAGTAAAACATCTAGATATTTTCAGAAAATATCAAATGAATTATTAAATGTAAATAGTGTGATTGAAGATATTGTACATGATCCACATATACATAATAGGACAAGTAATAATAAAAAGAATAAATCGAATAATAAAATTAGAGATTTTTAT
Source organism: Plasmodium falciparum 3D7 (assembly GCF_000002765.6). Lineage (NCBI taxonomy): Eukaryota > Apicomplexa > Aconoidasida > Haemosporida > Plasmodiidae > Plasmodium > Plasmodium falciparum. The sequence goes on from NC_037284.1 coordinate 718,528, forward strand.
AATACAAAAAGTGTTAAAAATAAAAATACGTATGATTTAAATGAAACAAATAAATTAAAATATATAGGTAAAGAAACATTAAATAGAATAAAAAATAAAATAATTAATAATAATAATAATAATAATAAGACAGCAAATCATTTTAATTATATAACAGGTAATTGTACATGGAGAAATAATAATATTTATTATAAGAAAAATGAAATATATATAGATATATTAGAAATATTAAATGTAACTATAAATAGTAATAATTTAATATATGCTCATATAAATGGAAAGGTAACCTTAAAATGTCACCTCTCCGGAATGCCTTTATGTGAATTAAGCACAAATAATAAAATTAATTTATTAAAGAATATTCTCGCCGGTAGTAACACAAGTAACAATAATAATAATACAAGTAATAATAATAACAAAACAAATCAAGGAAATGCCCTACGGGGTAGTTGTGGATCGAATAGTTTGGTTAATAATAAAGTTATGCAAAATAATTTAAAGAAAAAATATACACTCGATGAAAAAGATAATGAAGAAATAATTATTGATAATTGCATATTTCATCATTGTGTTACCTTATCCAAATATGAAAATAATAAAGTTATTACCTTCACACCACCAGATGGTACATTTGAATTAATGAAATATACCATAACAAAAAATATTCAAATACCTTTTCATATCCTAGCTATATATAATCCTATATTAGAATATTCAAAAAATGTAGAAAAAAAATTCTCTTTAAAAAAATTAACTACTAATAATAAAAGCATTTATGGTGAATATAAAAATACAAACAAATATGAATACTCTGTTACCATTAAATCAAATTATAAAGGAAATATGCATGCATCTGATGTATTAATTAAAATACCAATCTATAAATTCTCAGAAAATGTTCAAGTTAAATATAAATCCATAGGCAAAACTGAATTTAATAATATAGATAGTTTGGTTATATGGAGAATCAAAAAATTCCTAAGTTCAAGTGAACATAATATAAAAATACATTTAACCTTAGAAAATCATAATCAAATTTATTCTAATATGAATAACACACAAAAAGTAGACGACTTATCAAAAGTTGTGTTACAAGTACATAAAATTAAAAATATGAATACTGTCAAATTTTTAAACACATATAAAATGCCCATAACATTGAGCTTTAAAATACCTATGTTTACCTCAAGCGGCATGTATATAAGATATCTTAAGGTTTTCGAAAAATCAAATTATAAGATAATTAAGTGGATCAAGTATTTAACAGAATCGGGCATCTACCAGTATAAATAGTTCAATCGGGTGTTACTTCAAACAAGGAACAACAAATAAGTGGATATATGTATATATATATATATATATATATATATATATATATATATATATGTGTATATATGTATATATGTATATATTTTATTTTATTTTATTTTATTTTACTTTATTTTTTTTTTTTTTTTTGTACCTCACTTTTTG
>NC_037284.1:725000-790000 GCF_000002765.6 Plasmodium falciparum 3D7
TATAATTTTAATATAGAGAATACTTTATTATAATATAATAAACAATTCTTTCTTTTTTTTAATATATAACAAAAATTATATATATTTTTGAAAAGGAAATATTTATAAATGTTGTATATGTATATATCATAATAAATTATATGAATTGTTTTTATTTTCTTCAATATGTCGTTTTTTTTTTTTTTTTTTTTTTTTTTTTTTTTTTCACCCTGCATATTAATAAATAATACACTTTATTATATATATGTGTTTAATTAAAAAAAAAAAAAAAAAAAATGAAAATTGTAATATATGTAATATATATATATATATATTTATATTTTTACAGGAACATTTTTTTTTTTTTTTTTTTTAATTTAAAAGAGGAGAATATTTCTTTTCTATAATAAATAAATAAATATATATATTTCATATATATATTATATATTTATGTTTGTATGATTATTATTTATGATAATTTATATTTTATAAAAAAATATCACACTTTTAAATGTTTTAAAAATAATATGTAAAATTTAGACGGTTAATTATATTTTATATGTGTGAATATATACATATAAAAAGAAACAAATGTATTCATCGATATATGTTTATATATATGACAAAATACATCTAACAAATTAATATAACCAAAAAAAAAAAAAAATAAATAAATAAATAAATAAATAATATATAAATATATATACATATATATATAATAATAATATAAATTGTTACATTTTTATAATTATCTTAAAATGTGCGGAAAATCAATGTAATAATGAATAATAACAGAAAAAAAAAAAAAAAAAAAAATAATAAATAAATTATAAGAATTGGGGCATAATTAGTATGAGCTCATCAATCTTCTTCTTCATAAGAATCTACAAAAAAAAAAAAAAAAAAAAAAAAAAAAAAAATATATATATAAATAGATATATACATACATACATACATACATACATTCATACATATTTATTTATTTATTTATTTATATATATAATATTTCATTTATATCTGCTTGTTTTTAAAATTAAGAAAATTTTTCATTTCCTACCTGTTCTATGCCAATTTTTTTTATCTTGACTGAAATCTAGTTTGGTAACAAAATCCAATGTACTTTCCTTGGATAGCTAAAAATATAAAATAAAAAAAATAAGATATGGCATAAAATATACATACATATATATATATATATATATATAATATATTATAATATAACAAATTATGAGTGCTTACATTATTTTTCAAAAGTTTAATAGAATTAGCCACAATTGTAAAATATTGGTTAAGTCTTTTTTGATTTTCTATCTTTCTCAATATATTATCTCTGTTATCTATTATACTGTAATGGGTCATTAATTCTTTGTCATCTATTGGTACAAGTACTCCTATAAAGTAAATATATATATGAAACATAAGAAATATATGTAAATATATAAATAAATAAATAAATAAATATATATATATATATATATATATATATATATATATATATATATATAAATACATACACATATATATATATATGTGTGTGTGTTCCTCACCGTTTACTTCCTTGTTTAACAACTTGCTCTGTATATACTTCTCCAGATAACTCTCACAGTCTATCGAATAATCCAAAACATTAGCCAAGTGTTTATTTTTAGGTAATATATTATTCAAGAAATGAGCATATATTTTTGTAGCAAGGGGAACAGATATTAACATTTTGATTGCCCAGAATTGTAATTTGACTTCTTCTTGAATTAATTCTTTTGATCTTGATTTTTTATTTATCTTTACATCTGTTAACGATAATTGATGATTTCTATATGCTAGATTTTGTTTTACATTTTTATTTATTAATGACATAGTTGGTTTAACTCCATTTGGAGTTAAGAAATTATCTTCAAATAATTTACATCCATCAAAAATTTCTTCAATAATTTCAAAATGTACTGCATATGTTTGCTCGAAAACGATATCTTTCATTTCACCTGCACATACAATAGCTCTTTCTTTACAGAAATTATGTAATGCTTGATTTAATTCTTCTATGAATTTTTGATTCGTACTTAATAAATAGATATTTTCATCTATATAATTATTTTTAATTTTTCTATTAATTTCACCTAATCCAGCTTTGAATACTCTTTTTAATGCTACTGCAGCTGAGCAGCTAGCTAATTTGGTGAGATGTAAAATATTACCACTTATATTAGCTTGTAATAGATCAACAATTAACGGTTTCCAATCACTTTGATCTACTATATTATGAATACTTCTCATCATTTGTAAAAGGACTTCATCTGAAAATTCTTTTTCAGGTTCTAATTTGGATATATTATATTTTAACCATTTACATATATATGTTATAGCTAACTGGTTTAATATTTTTAAATCAGTATGTGGTCCAGCAATTCTTTTTAAGATATCATCATCATTATTATTATTTTCATCATTTTTATTTTCGTCATCATCATTTATATTAATATTGTTATGATTATTATTATGATTATGACCATGATTATGATTATTTACATAATCCATATAAAGGTCAATAATTTTTACTGATATAATTTCATCATTTTTTGATAGGTTACGTATAAGTACATCTTTAATTTTACTATTATTATTAAATACTTTTATAATTTCAGCTTTATCAAAACCTACCCAGCCATCATCTCTTACCATTTTATACCACACTTGTAATCCGTTTAAAAAGGATGGATCTCCATTTAATGTTTCCACCGCTTTAATAACGGTTAATCTGTCCTTTTCAACCGATTTCACTTGTACTTGTTCATCAGTATTATTATTTCTAAAATAAAAATTCACAAGAATATTCTTACCTTTCGCATCAGATTGTGCATTTTGTACAACACCAAACATATTACTTTCTTCTTTTGCTAACATAAATCTCACAGGAACACCTTCTACTAGTAAAGGTTTATTTTCTATTTTGATTTTATCTAAATCCATATGATTTTCATAAGAATCGGTTCTATTATTACTATTATTATCATCAATACTATTATTATTTAAATTATTTAAACCATCATTCATATTATAATTAAATTCCGATGATGCAGATTTACTTAAATCCATATCATTACTATATCTAGATAAATATTCATTTAAATAATTTAAAAAATTTTCATCATATAATCCTTGTTTTTCAAATAATTCAACAGCTAATTCATTACCATCTTTTAAATTATCCATTAAGGTTCCACCATATTTTTTTAAGAAATTTTCTCCATTTTTTGGTAAATTCAATATAGGATAATTTCCTGTTAATAAATTAGAAACAATATTAACTAATTCACGGATATATAATTTAACTTGTTCTCTTACACTTAATATATTTCCTTTATTATATAATTCTTCTAATTTCTTATTATAAAAGTCCATCTTCGCTTTTTTCTTTTCTAACTTAACTTCAACTTTACGTAATTGTTGTATTAAGATATTCATAAATTTACTATTCACTTCCTGTTTAAATTTTTCTACATCAAAACAATCGATCAACTCTTTTTTTATGGAATCATTACAATCATTCTCAAATTTATTTAATAATAAATCTAGTACATTCTTTCTACCATTCAATATTTTAGAATACATCGATATACGATTTGTTAAAAAATCGTTCTTTTCTTTCTGTTCTATCGGAATAGAAAATAATTCTAATAAATATAAGGGAAGTACATTATCATTATTATCTGTGATACTTCTCTTCTTAACTCGTTCGTGTAACTCCGACAGGGTCTTAATATTCGTAAGTTCGTTGTTTAGAAATTCTAGTGCCCTCGTTCCCACTACGATGCACTGTTTGGGTTGCAGGCCCAGCCCTAAAAGGATAAAACGGAATAAAAATTATGTCCATATAAATAAATAGGAACATGATCATATATACAAAAAAAAAAAAAATAAATAAATAAAAGGAAAAACACCACACATAAATGGATAAATATATTCCCATATATATAAATATATATATATATATATATATATATATTTTTATTTATTTATTTCATTTTTTATTTATTTTATTTATTATATTTTTTTTTTTTTTTATTTATTTTATTTATTATATTTTTTTTTTTTTTTTTTTTTTATTTATTTTATTTATTATATTTTTTTTTTTTTTTTATTTATTTTATTTATTATATTTTTTTTTTTTTTTTATTTATTTTATTTATTATATTTTTTTTTTTTTTTCCTTACCGAGCGGACGGGGCTTCAATATAAATTCTCTCAAATTATAAGGCCAGTTGGCTGGATCATCAGAAGCCTTTTTTACTAATATATATATATCATTAGGAAAGTTCTGAACATAATTTCTAACAATTTTTCTCGTTAATTCTGAACCTGCTTTAGAATCATCCTTAATTCCAGGCAAATCAACAAAAGTTGCATAGATACCACCCGGTATAGAAATTTCGACTTCTAATTCTTTTAATATAATAGATTCATTTAAATTTAACATAATTGCTTTCATTTTTTCATGTAAGTCATCTATATTTACTTTCTTTTTATTTAAATAGCATTCAATTTTATTAGTATCACTAGGTTTTAATATTATGACGATGGGTTGTTTTGTTCCTGTATCAGTACTCGTATATCCCATAGGACCACCCATAATAAAATCTAATAAAGTTGTTTTCCCCATAGATTGTTGCCCAAAAACAACAAGTCTTGGTAATTCATTATGTATATTACATATTTTAAATATTTGTAAGGCATATAAATATAATGCATTTGCATTTGTTGTATCTTTCATCTTATCATAAAATACTTCAACCAACTCTAACTTCTCTCGACTTATAGAATTTAAGTCGAATATCTTGTCACTCCCATTACCATGCTCCATCATTAATTATTTTCTATTCAATAATTTTATAAATACATATATATATATATATATATATATATATATATATATATTAATACATATATATTTTATTGTATATAATAAAATATATATATATATGTTTCATATAACTTAAACAACAAGAATTATTTTCTTTTTATATCTTTTAAAAAAAATACACTATATAATATATATATATATATATATATATATTAGATTGTTACAAAATTTACATAATATTTGGTTTTTATTATAAATATTAATTATTTTGTTATATATTAACAACAATAATTTGTTATATATATATATATATATATATATATATATATATATTACATAAATATTATATAACAAACCAAAAAAATAATAAATTATAAAATAAAATCAAAGTCTAAAAATATTTTTCTACATAATTATATATCATTTATAATATTAAAAAAAAAATATATATAACAAAATGAAAATATAAATAAAAAAATAAAATATATATATATATTATTTATATAATATATTTTAAAAAAATTTATACACTTGCATTCTTTCTTTTTTTTTTTATAACAATTTTTATTAATAACTATAGAAATAATATAAATAAAAACCACCCATAAAAAAAAAAAAAAAAAAAAAAAAAAAGTAAAAAAAAGATTCACTATATATATTATAAAATAAAAAATTACATATATATATTATGTATATAATAAAATAATTTATTAAAAATATTATTAAAAAATAACTATATATATATATTATTATATTTTAATATATAATTTATAATTTTGTATTTTATTATTTTATAATAATATATTAAATTTAATATGTATAATAAAATATTATATTTTATTATATAATAAACCTATAGAAATAAATCTAAAAAATATTAAATATATTTTTTTTATCATTAATATTATATATATATATAAATATAATATATATATTTTTTTTTATAATATACCGAAAAAAATTAAGGTTTTATATATTATAAATATTTAAAAAAAATTTATACGATATTATAGATTAAAAAAAATATTATATACAATTAAAAAATAATACATATGAAATATTATTATATTAAATTGTTAAAAAGAAAAAAAAAAAAATTCAATTTGTATTTATATATTCATATATATAATAATATGAATATTTAAAATAATTATTTCAAAAAAAAAAAAAAAAAAATAATATTATATTCTTACATTTATTTATATATCTATATAACTATAAATATATTTATATATATATATAATATTATTATTTTTTTTTTTTTATGCGCATTCTAATAAAATATATTTATTTAGATATTTATATAATATGTAAGCATATAAAATTAGGTTTTTTTTATTATATTCTTAAAATATTGAAAAATACTAAATATTTTTTTTTAAATGCAGCATATATATATATAATATTTTTATAAAATAATGGTTTATATTTTATCATAAGTAGTATAATATTATTTATTAATATGTAAAAAAATATATTCATATTAAATATAATAATAATATATAAAATTATAAATTTACCAAAATGAATATTTTTATATGTATATAGAATATTTTATTTGAGTACCACCATGTAACTTTTTTTTTTTTTTTTTTTTTTTCTAAATTTAAAATTACCTCAAAAAAATTATATAAATAATCTATATTACAGATAAAAATATTTATTAAAAAAAAAAAAAAAATATATATATATATAATACATATTTATTTAATAATAATAATAAAATAATCGCCATGTTATATTTTTATATTTTCAATGTTTTCGTTTTATATATAAATATATAATATTTTCATTTTTCATTCTACAAATTAAGATCTATATATATTTTATTATAAAAACGTATAAAATGAATTAAATTTTTTTTTATATAAATAAAATGTATTTCATTTTTAAGAATATTTATAAATACAAATAAATAAATTAAAAAAAAAAAAAAAAGGAAAAAAAAAAAGGAAAAAAAAAAAGTGTTGATCACATATATATATATATATATATATATATTTATAGGATTAAAAAAAAATCTATTTATAAAATATATGAAAATAAAATGAATTAAAAATTATAATAAAAAAAAATAAAAATATAAAAAATATTAAAATATTAAAATATTAAAATTTCATAATATTGTTTCTAAAATGTAGTATGTATGTGTGTCAGTTCTTGTATTTAAAAATATATTTAAAAAACAAACAAATATATAAATAAATAATATTATCTTTTAATAATAATACATATGATATTCTTTTTTTTTTCAAGTAAAATATATATATATATATATTACAAACTTTTCTTATTCTCAATATAAGCATATTTTTTTTTTATATATTATTTTATTATCTTTATAATTTTTCAATTGGCTTCATACCTAAAAGTTCCATACATAACTGAAAAAAAAAAAAAAAAAAAATATATATATATATATATATATATATATAATATATATATGTATAAATTTTTATTCTTGTATTTCCTTATTTTTGTTATACCTTTAATAACGATTTAGTTATTGAACATAAAAGTAATCGCGACTTTTCATTTTCATTATTCAAAACTTTACAGTTTTCATAAAAAGCTGTAAAGGTCGTGGTTAAATCGTACATATATTCTGCAAGTCTATAAAAAAAAAAAAAAATAATAAAATAAAGAGATAAAAAAATGAAAAATTGAAAGAATGAAATAATTTATGTAAGAATGTTCATCTTTATAAAATTTGTTGTTTTTTTTTTTTTTTTTTTTTTCCTTACTTATGAACTAGCATATTTTTTAATATATAGTAAAAGATATCTGGGAATTTCAAAATATGTAATCCTAAATTTATTTCGTAAATGCTAGTTAAACTTAACTCATCTAAAATAAAAGGAAATAAAATATACATATATATATATATATATATTATATATATATTATTATGTACTCAACTTTTTATATATAAATTATATTTTTATATAATTTTAAAATACATAAATTTATGTGTATATATATCATGTATTTATATGTTTTATTACCTTTTGATATATCTTCCACATTTATGGTAGATTTTCTAAAAATTGAACATATTCTTGAATAACCATATATGATATATATACCCGTATTTCCTGAAAAAATAATAAATAAATATAAATGTAAATATATATAAATATATATATATATATATATATATATATATATATGCTTATGATATTTATAATATAGAATTTTTCTTTTTTTTAAACACATTTCATATTTAAAAATATCCCATTTTTATAAGATACCTTTTACGTTTAACATATTATCATATGAAAATTTATAGTCTGAGTTTCTGTGCTGTTTTAGGTCGAAGTATTTTATGGCACTAACACATAAGGATTCACTTAATTGGTCTATATCCACATCTAAAACACAAATATAAAAATATATATATATATATATATATATATATATATATATTTACTCACATATAACATCAAAATATATACACTTGTATCTTTTTTTTTTTTTTTTTTTTTTTTTTTTTACTTTCGAAGTAGCTCTTTTCTTCTTCACTTTTTGTTTCAATTCTCTGCAGCAAGTCGCGCTTTGCTCTTTCTGTTCCTTCTTTAATTAAATTTATCAATTTAACAGTTGTTCCACTTCGTGTTTTGAATTTTTTATTATCTTCATTTAGAACGAAACCAAATCCTACATGCATTAATTTTGCATTTTTATCTCCCCAGTTCGTTTTTTTAATCAAATCAAATATTGTTTCAAAATGTGTTAGTTGACCAATATCAGTAACATATATAACACAATTACAATTTAATTGTGTTAATCTATAATATAATGCAGCTACATCTGTAGAATCATAACCATATCCCCCGTTCGATTTTTGTAAAAATAATGGTACTTTGAAATTTTCTGATTGATAACATATGGCATCTCCTATATTTGTTAATAATTTACTTTCCTTTAACAAATCCAGAACAGTCGATAACATAGGTACATAGAATGATTCACCAACATACTCTAATTTTATATCTAATATATTATATAACTTATCAAACTCTTTTTTACTACTTTCACATAATTTGTTCCATACGAATTTACAATCTTCATCATTATTTTGTAATTTAATTGCATTTTCTTTAGATGATTTTTCAAATTCTTTATCTGCATCATACATTTTTTTAGATTCTTGATATAAACTTGTTAAATTACTTAAATCTGGCATTTCTTCTTTAAAATTCGGATAATGTGTTTTTATATAATTTATAATCATACCAAATTGAGTACCCCAATCACCTACATGATTAACTCGATGGGTATTAATTTTTAAAAATTCAAATACTCTACATATACTGTCACCTATTATAGTTGAGCGTAAATGACCAACATGCATCTCTTTAGCTATATTTGGTGAAGAAAAATCAACCAGTACATTACCATAATTCTCATTAGATTCCTTTATATCATTTATATTTATACTTATATCTATTTTTTCCCCATTAAACAATTTTTTTAATGATGTCTCAATATAGTCCTTTGATAACTTCACTGTTATAAAACCTTGGGGTGACGATTTTATTTCCTCAAATATTGTTTCGTTTATATTGGAAATTATAAATTCTGATATTTTCTGGGCATTTTCATAGTTTAATTCCTTTCCATATTTTTTATAAATATTTATAGCGTTATTGCCTACGGAAAAAAACAAAACATAAACATAAACATAAACATAAACATAAACATAAACATAAACATAAACATATATATATATATATATATATATATATATATATATGATATATTGCATATACACATGGAGAATAACATTTACATATAATTATAACCGAATAAATATTTTATTTATTATATTATTTTATATTATATTCATATGCTTCTCATTTTAATAAAATTTTTTTCGCTAGCTATGATAATTATGTATGAACAGGTCAGGTAAAAAAAATAAAATAAATACATACATACATACATACATACATACATACATATATATATATATATATATATATATAATATTACATTGATAATGTCCAAATTTAAGATTGGCATAAGTAACAATAGCATCTTCACTAATAGAAGGGAAACATTTTTGAATAGAATTTTGAAATATGGTTTTTATCTTCTTTGTTATACATTCCATTGTTATCATACAAAAGAAATGTAACTATTAATAAATATTAAAAAGGACAAAAATATATATATATATATATATTTTTAAATCTATAATAGTCTAGGTAGTTCAATAAAAAAAAATAATACTATTATAATTTATATAAATATATACATATATATATGATAATGTTAATATAATATTCAAAACAATATATAAACATGTGTATAAAATAAGAGCAAAATATACTACAAAGAAATAATAATATAAACAATAAAAAAAAAAAAAAAAAACTGCAACGATGATGAAAATAATAATATGTATATATTAAATATTTTAAAATAAATTCACATTTCAGTATATTATTATATTTTTTTTAAATAAAAATATTTATATACATTCATACATACATATATATATATATATATATATGGAAAATAAAAAAAAAAATTATTGTAGGATAAATTTGAATAAAATATAAAAATAAATTTTTTACAGATTGAAAATAAATTGATCAAGAATATATTTGAAAAAAAAATTTATTTATATTGATATGTTAAATTAAAATTAAATAAAGGAAAATATTAATTAAAATTAATCTATGAATAAATTTAAAAAAAAAAAAAAAACAGAAAAATTATTTTTTATAGTATAAATTTTATTATAGATTAAATTTAAAATAAAAAATTTTATAATTAAAATATAAGAAATATAGAATTTAGTCATTTTTATAATATAATAAAATAAGAATGTTTCTTCTCCTTTTGTGGCTTTTATTTATTTATATATATATTATATATATATATATATATATTTTTTTTATACGAAAGACTATAATATATTTATTACTTATATATGTAATAAATTATTTTGTGTTTATATGTATTTTTTGTTATTTATCATGTCACCTAAGGAAAACAAATTAACATATAATACAAAATGTTATGATTTGTTTACAATAATTTATTATTATTTTATATAAGTAATTTATTTTTTTTTATATTATTATTTTTTTTTTTTTATGTAAAATGTAATATTTATATTGATTAAAAAGAATATATATATATATATATATATATATATATATAAATTTAATTTATTTTTTTAAATATGAAATTATTATATATGATGATGATATAATAATAGATATATAATATATATATATTATACATGTTAATTTATATATGTATATATATATATATATATATATATATTTTTTTTTTTTTGTTGTTGTAAAAAATTTAAGATGCTTTTAATATAATATAGTATATAATGAGATCTATACTTTTATTAATGATAATTAAAAAGGAAGAAAAACAAATTTATTGTAATTATGATAAATATTATATATATATATATATATATATATATATATATATATATGTATATAATTTTTTTTTTTTTTTTTTTTTTTTTATGCATTTTTTCGAAGCTTTAATATTGTAGACATAATATTTTCCAGATCTTCATAATTATCATCGTCTTCTTCATTTTCCGTACTTTTTTCTAATAATTTAAAATTTTGTTCTGATGATGTATCATAATTTTTGTCATCTCTTATTATATCATGTTCATGTGTAATTATTTTTACGTCGTTATCAATTTTTTTATTTATGATACATTTATCAACTTCCATAAAACTGATTTTATTAATATGTTCTTTACTTTTATTCATTCCATTGTATATATTATTATGAACATTATTATTATTGTTATTCTTATTTATTTTATTATTAATTATTTGTGTTGTTTTTATAGTGTAATCATTATTCCTATTATGTTTTGGATCTTGTGTATCACAATTTTTAGAGATATCACTTTCTTGTTCCCCATCACTTGATAAAATATTGGTCTCCTTAGAATAATCATATATAATAATATTTTCTTCATTTTTATTGTTACATTGTATGTCGCATTTATTTAGATGTGATGTTATCATAGTATGGACACTATTTGTATTGTTTATTAGATTATCCAATTCATCAATATATTTATCATCATTAGGTAAATTATCATTTTTATATAATAAATATTGTGAGTCCTTTTTTATGAAATTTATATTTTCCTTACTGTTATTTTTTTTACAATTATTTGATAGATTGGATGTATTTATATTATAATTATTATTATATATATATTCATGATTCATTTCTACATTAATATTTTTATTGCTCCAATAATTTTTATAATCATTACTAATAGTAGGGGTGATAATTTGATTAAATGATGATGTATTTTTAGCTTTAACATTATCCGATACCATACAAACATTTTTCATATAATGCTGATCATTTTGTTGTATATATTTATTATTAAATGTATTATTTTGATAATTTAAAAATATGTTATCCTCATTATTAATTTGTTCATCCTTTTTGTTAAAAGCGGTATGATTTATATTATATGGAGTAATTTTATTATTACTTATATTATTTTCTGTATCTCCTTTTATGGATAATATATATTTACTTTTTTCTATATTATCCATAGTCATATCATTATGTTCCATGAGATAATTATTATCCTCATATGTCCTCTCACATTCTTCTAAGGTATCAGGTGACATGTTTTTTTTTAATTTAATAATAATTTCATTTTTTTCTTTTAACTCTTTTTCATAATGATCTATCATATCATTTTTTTGCATATACTCGACTTTTATATTTTCAATTTTTTTTTTTAAATTTATATTTTCTTTCATTAAATAATTAATAACATTCAAATATTTGTTTAACATTAGTTTGGCATTTACCTTTTGATTAGTAGTGTAATCAATTATTAATTCTTTATTTATTAATTTCATAACATCATTGTTTATCTTGTTATTATTTTTCTTTTCTTCCTTTACCTTTTCTTGTAATTTTGTAGTAAATGTTGTAATAATAGACTTTTTATTTTTACTCATTGTTAATATGATAAAAGAGGAATATTCTCTTCCTATGTCTTTTTTTTTTTTTTTTTTTTTTTTTTTTTGTTAAAGTAAAGGTTTTTATTAATATTCTTTATTACTTATTTTTAAGAAATTTAAATGGAGATATTCAATGTATAATAAAAAAAAAAATATATATATATATATTAATGTATTAACAAATGTGTATAAATAATTTATAAATAGAAAAACAAAATGGTTTACGAAAAAAATAATGCAATTAAAAAAAATAATAATAAATAAATAAATATATATATATATATATATATATATATATTTTCATAACAAAAAATAGTTTTTATTTTTTTATTTTTTTATTTTTTTATTTATTTATTTTTTTATTTTTTTATTTTTCATTTTTTCTTTTTTCTGTTCTATAATACTAAAAAAAATTTATATTTTTATTATATAATCCTTTGTGTAATAATTAATATCATATTATATTATTGTATTTTTTATTATTATTTATTTTTTTTTTTTTTTTGATGAACGATTTGTCTATCCATCTTATATGTCTGTACAGCATATACCTATTCCTAGATTACTCTCTGATGAATATGGTAATATGATATTGTTAACATCTAAGGAAAATTTTCTTAGAACATTATATACTCCAATATATAATTCCATTTTATTACATAAATGATAATTATTAGGACATGATAATATAGCTGTATTCATATCACAA
Source organism: Plasmodium falciparum 3D7 (assembly GCF_000002765.6). Taxonomy (NCBI): domain Eukaryota; phylum Apicomplexa; class Aconoidasida; order Haemosporida; family Plasmodiidae; genus Plasmodium; species Plasmodium falciparum. Next base: position 738,538 of record NC_037284.1, read on the forward strand.
TGGAAACATCCAAAATATATAAAAGAAGGTTCAATACCACTTAAGGAAGCTGAGGCTTCACTTTGTATTTGATCAGTACCTATACTTAAATTATATATCTTTAATTCATCTAATAAAAAAGGGAAATCACAAGAATCTACAGAATAGGGCGCTCCACCAATATATATGGGGGAATCATTCGTTTTTGTAATACCTTAAAAAAAAAAAAAATATATATATATATATATATATATAATTTTCTTCATTTTTGATTATATAAAAAATATGTTAAATATGTACAAATAATAAATATTGTGTAAATATAACACATATATGAAATATTTTTCATCTTTTTAATATTTTTATTACCTTCGGTCAAAAAACTTGAATCTAAGATTCCATCAACAAATAATCTTACATGGTTTATATGTCTAACGACTTATAACAATAAAATTATATATATTATATATATATGAATGTATATTTATGCGTATATACATTTTAATTATATTTATATGTAATATAACGTACCTGTCATATGATACCATTGATGATGTCTTAATTTAAAATTACTCAAAAATTCCTCACCGGCTATATATTATATATACATATTAAAAATTATATATTTCAATGATTTATATAAGGATCATATCATTTTTCTATTTAATTTTTATATAATTGTTGCTATTAATATTACCAGAATTTGTACTTGATGAAGTGCTTAAGACAATTTTGATTCTTCCATTCTGTCATGAAAAGAAAAAAGAATTTTTTTTTTTTATTATTATTTTTTATTCACTTATAAAATGGATACACATAAAAGAAATATATAAGTGTTTGTCAATTGTGTGTATGTGTATGGATTTGTTCCCTTTTTTAAAAAAAATATATATATATATATAAATATATATTTATATTTATTTATATCTATTTATATTTATTTAATTTCACTTTCGTATTTATTAAAATAGCTGGAGAGGATTCTTGTATTTTGTCCTTTATAATTCCCTTCACGAAAATTATACAAATGAATAATTGATATATTAGAATATTAAAAAAGAAAAAAATAATTAATAAAGCAGATTACCTTATGTATAACAGGACAGAATTTTTCTTCCATATTATTTTTCCTTTGAAATGTTGAGGATATATATATATATATATATATATATAAATATATGTACATATTTGTATATATTAATGCTCTGATTTCATTTTCTTATACCTAGATATTTCATCTTGTAATAGATATATAAAAAAGGTATATGAAAAATCAACACTCTTGAAATATTCATCAGAATGTGGTATATATATATAATTTTGCCTGAACAATGCAGAGTTCCCAATTCCTCCAAATCCAGATGAAGCAAAAAATTTTCCATGGGCATGATTCCTATTACCAGTAGAATCAACAGGCATTAAACTATCAAAAGTTATATGTGTAGAAATACCTATATAGAAAGAATGCATAATATGCAATATACATATAAATATTATATACTCTGTATGGATAAGACAGCCATAGGAACGAAATTTAAAACAATTGTAATAATCATAACATTTTAACCATATGGTTTTGCCGATGGTAATAATATTTTTTGTCCATTATTAATACATATGGAGGTATCTATTGAAACATCACATTCTGGTGGTTTTAGTCTTAGATCACATTTATATTGATTATGTGTATATAACCATAATAAAATTAGATACCATATTTTATAAAGATATAATAACATTGTATATGTTCATATAAATTAATGTATATGTTTAATGGTAAATACACGATGAAAAATTAAAGATAAAAAAAAAAAAAAAAAAAAAAAAATATATATATATATATATAACTGTTACGTTTTTATTATATGAAAACTATGATTTTGTGATTTCTTGAAGTAAAATATAGCAGAATAAGCTATAATCTGAATAAATAAATAAATAAATCTCTATATATATATTTATAATATACTTTAATAATTTTATATTTATTTTATAATTTTTTCTAATTTATACTCCTATTAATGTATATACACCAACATTACCTTGTATATCAAAGAATATTTTTTTTTTTCTTAAAACTTATTTTTTATTTATAATTAAGTGTTATATGAAATATATCTATAAAAAAAAAAAAAAAAAAAAAAAAAAAGTTATTTGTAGGTTGTTCAATATTACTCTAAAAAAAATATAACAAGTACAACAAATATTAGGGAATAATATAAAAAAGGATAAATCATATAAAATAAGAAATATATGTATATATTTATATGTGCACGGAATATATCCTTCAAGGATATTAATATAAATTTATAAGGGAAAAAAAAAAAAAAAAAATTAATAAATATATTTTATATATCAAAACTATATTACATGATATATCACACACACATATAAATATATATATATATATATATATATATATATATATATATTATAAAGAATCCGTTTCAGAAAATTCTTGTGGTGGTGCCCATTTTTTAGTTAGAATAAAAATGGAGCTTTTTATCAAATGAGCCTAATATAAGTAATGTTTTTTTATTTGTATCAATATTATTTGAATTTACGTTAAACGTTGAGGGACATATATAATTTTTTAAAAGTTGAAAGCATCTAATTTTAAATCCATTATTTATAGTATTAATAATATTACCACTTTTTATATCAAAAATTAAAATGTATGTACCGTGTACCTTATCCTCTGAAGTTACATAAATAAAATTACCACTTATATTTATTTGTATGGTAGGAAAAGATAATGAATTTAATACACATCCATAAATTGTTTTTATTATAGATTCTTCTTTAAAGGAATATACAAATATTTTTGATGTATCTGTACATATAACTAATATATTTTTTTTTTTATGATAATGTAATGCTAAAATGTTGTGTTTTTCATTTTTTGATTCTTCATGTTCATTATTGTTTTCCTTACTTAAATCGAAAAGGTATAATTTATTTTCTATGAGATAATTTGAACTATTCAAAAAAATTATATGATTACTATTAAGCATAGATATTATGATTATCTCTTTGTTATTATGTTTAACCCATAACATATTGGTTGGTGTATCAGGTAAACCTATAATTTTTTTTTTTTCATATGTATAGTTTGGTTTATCATCATATATGTTATTATTTATGTTGTTACTACAAATGTCGTCAATTTTTTCATTCCTTTTATTATTTGCTACAATTTTTTCATAAATAATTAAATTTTTATCATTAGCTATAGAACAAAATAAAGAATAATCTTCATTAAATAAGCACTGGATTGAATATTTCATATGGTATTTTAATACATCTTTTAGAAACATATATGGATTATCATTTTTTATTTTTGTATCATGATTTAAATCATTTGTTTCTATCAATTTATTTTTTATATCTTCAATTTCTTTCATATTAATTTGACAAATACATATATCACCATTCATGGTTGAAGCGATGAATAAATTATCTTGATAGTTAATATCTATATGCATAACGGGGGACCCTAAGGATATGTGTTCTAATTGTTGGTATAAATATATATGATTATCATTATGACATTCGTCTTTTTTATTTATTTCGTTTTTTTCATTTTTTTCATTTTTTTCATTTTTTTCATTTTTTTCATTTTTTTCATTTTTTTCACTTATTTCATTTTTTTCATTTTTTTTTCCATTTTTTTCATTTTGTTCCTTTTCTTTGTTTTCCTTTTCGTAAAGTATTAAAAACAAAATGATATTTCCATTTGCATAACCAACTAAAAGGAATAATGGAAAGAATCTTTGAAAAAATATAATATTTTCAGAGTTTATATATTTATTATTTTGTTTATGATATATATCAATATACTGAATACATAAAATATTTGACGGTTTATTGGTCTGCTCATTTATATTATTTGATATATCATTATGTACAATGGATACATTTAACTTTTTATAAATTTCTTTATCTTGCGTAAAATATGAATCCCAGTTATATGAGTTCATTCTTACTTTGTGTGTCACATTGTTTGTGTTGTATAATTTTAAACTTTCATCATCCTTATTATCATTTTTGAGAAATATATTTTCTTTTTTTTCCTTCATAAAAGGTATGGTAAGAGAATTATTTTGGTCTGGTCGATACATATATCCATCGAAAGTATTAACGGCATCATCATTATTATTATTATTATTATTATTAATATTATCATCATCATTGTCGTCATAAAGAATATTATTACGATTTTCATCTATATCTCTTCCCTTATGGTTGATATTCTTTACATTTTGAACATTTTGCAAAAGAACATATTTTTCTTTTATATCCCGATCAAAAAGATCAATAGCTTTACAAAGTATAGAATTGTTCATTTTATTCATAGTATAAATAAAAAATGTTTTATCAATATCTTCAAAATCTTCATCTATATTTTCTGCTTCATCTTTTTCTTCTTCGTCTCTTATATTTTCATCATCTGAAATATCTTGATTATTTCGATCTAAAAAATATAAATCATAATCTTTTATATAATCTATTTTACTTTCTTTTTTTAATTCATTCAAACTATTTTTCATTCCAATTTTATCCAAGAAATCATACACAAATTGTATATTCCTGAAATATTTTTTATTGTATTCTACAAATTCTTTTTTCATTTTTAAAAATATAGAAAAAGTAAACGTGACAATATTTGCGAGCCCAAAAAAAAAAAAATATATATGTATATTATATTAATAATATATTTTTATGCCCCTTTTTAAATCGGTTAAGTAAAAATGTGGAAAATGAACAAGGCGCAAAAAATAAATATATACTATATATATATATATATATATATTTTTTTTTTTTTTTTTATTTTTCGTGTTGAACTCATTTAATATTGTACATTCTGATATTTTTTAAAATAACTTAAAAATACCATGTTGCAATAAACTTTAATATTATTGGGAAAAAAAAAAAGAATTAAAAAAAAAAAAAAAAAAAAAAAAAAAAAAAAAAAAAGGATTTTCTTCATATATATATATATAAAGAAATAAGATAATATTTTTTATGTCACGTATTCCAATAATCATCCTTTTTCTGTGAACATAATTTTTATACCATAGGGATATTATATATATATATATATATATATATATATATATATATAATGTATATATTAAAATAATATAAGATATATTTAATAGTATTTATATTTCATTATTATTAAGAATTAAAATGAGATAAATATAATGATAAGTATATTTATTGTATATATCATATATATACATTTGACAAATTATTTTATAGGATAACAATTATACGAAAGTATTTATATTATTATAATTACAATATTGTATAAGTCATTTGATAAAAAGAGGCCAGATGTGTAGAAAAAAAAAAATATATATATATATATATATATATATATATATATTATAATTTTATTTATATTTTAGAGTTGTATATTTATTTATTATTTTTTTTTTTTAAATATTAAAGCATCTCTCTGTATGTTTAGTCTTTGTAGAAATTAAGATGTTCAATTTGCATGAATGTGCGTATATGTGAAAAAAATAAAAAGAAAAAAGAAAATATATGATTGAATAAATGAAAAATATTTAATGATAATTTTCTTCTTATATGTCATAATAAACATATATATATATATATATTATATATATATATTGACACACATGTATTTCAATATTTTTATAATATTAAAGAATGCATATACCTGAAAAGTTTTCAATTTTATATATATATATGCTTTTAAAATAAAAATTCTATTTATTATTTCTTTTATAAATTAAAATATATATATATATATATATATATGTGTTAACATATGTTAAGATTTTTATAATAACTATTTACAATACTATATGGATACACATTTTATAATTTAAAAATTTTTGAAATTTTATATTTTAATTTTTTTTTTATTTTTGCATTTTATTTTTTTTTTTGTTTTATTATTCGATGCACTACAGAAATATATTCGTATTTTATTAAATTCCTATATAATAATAAATAAATAAATATATATAAATATTATATATATAATAAAATTATTACAAAAAAATAGTTCTTTTATATTTATTATTATTATATTATTCGCATATAGATAAGTTAAATATAATTATATTATATATATATATATATAAATATTAAATTTATATGTTCAACTTTAGTTTTTTATTTTAACTTTTTTTTATTTAACATTTGCTCTTTTTTTTTTTTTTTTTTTTTTTTTTGTTGTATTTTTTATACGAAATATTTATTTTATTATTATTTCCCTAAGATTATGTAAAATATAATTTCTAATATATTATTATTTTATTTTATTTTTCTACATATTTTTGTTTTTTCTTTATATATATATAAACTTACATCTTTTTGTTATAAAACGTATACATTTGTATATAATTTTGCATGAACATATTTTTTTGTACTTATGAAAATATGTTATAAATAATTTTTGTTATATTTTTTTTTTTTTTTATATATTATACATAATATATCTTTGGATTTTTATTTTTTCAATACATGATATTATATGAATCTACATAAATAAATATATAAAAAAAATTGAACACAATTACACATATAAATACTTTGAAATATAAAAAAAAAATGAATAATGTTGTTTTATATATTATATATATAATTATATAAATATATATATATATATATATATTTAAATTGATCCAATTTTGTTATTGTATAATTTATATATATATATATGTAATATAAAATAATATATATAAATTAATATATATATATATATATATATTTATATGTATATGCTTTATTTTATAATTATATGCAAGGTTAAGGATAATATGGAGAAGGTTTTTCCTTTTTTCTTTTTTTTTTCCATATTAAAAAAGAAATTAAATGGAAATTAACATTCATGTGAAATATTATAATATGGATTTATAAAAAAATAGAAACCGTAATTTTTTTTTAATATTTTAGAGTAGTCTATATATAATTTATATATAATATATATATATATATATATATATATATGAAAATTAAAAAATCGTAACTAAAATATATATATATATATATATATAACATTAATGAATAAATGTTATAATATTTGTTTTTATATATATATATATATATATTTATTTATTTTTATTTTTATTTTTATTTATTTATTCCTTTTTTCTCGTCAATGTTTTTTTAAAGCCTTTTCCTTCACTTTATTTTTACAAGTTTCCATAGAAGAAAAAAATAAAAAGAGAAAGAAAATTAGTATAAAAAAATAAAGTTGAAAAGGTAAAAAAAAAATATATATATATATATTTATTTATATATATTTATTTATTTATACATATTTTTGAATAGTATTTAGTATAGTCGTATAATAACCCCTTGAATTAATCTTTGTTTTTATAAATTTTTTGATCAGGGAAGGAACGTTGAATATATATATATATATATATATATATATATTTATATATATTTATATATATATATTTTTTTTTTTATTTATTTATATGTGTACTATCCTATAGTATGAAAGATTTTATGGATAGAAACGAAAAACATGTTTATGAAAAGTATATAGAGAATAAAAATAAAGATGATAATCGAATTGATAATAATAAGGGAAATTTTCATACAAATGTAAATAAAAATATTCATATGTATACAATGAAGAATTGGTTAAATAAAAAAGAAAAAGAGAATAGAAAGAAAAGTTTGTTGAATATGAATAAAACATATAAAGAAGATGATGAGAGAAATATATATTATAATAATAATAAGACTGATGAGAATACATATAATAATGTGGTTGATGATAATTATATAAATAATAATAAGAATAAAATAATATTTCAGCATTTTCGTAATACTGAAAGGAAGACATATTATAATGGTATGGTTAAAGGTCGAGAATTGTTATATAAAAATATAAAAATGAATGAAAATAAGAATAATCAAATATCGAATATAAATTTAACTAATTATTTATTAGTACCTGATGAAATTCGACATAAATATACAAAAACATATTTATTTCAAATATCAAAAAGATTATTAGTTATGAAAAAACCATGGAGATTACCAAAAAATGTAGAATTGCAAATAAATAATGTATATCATTTATCAAATTATATAAAAGTATTAGAAAGAATAGCTAGTGAATATTTAAATGATCCACCTATTAATTATTATTATAGAGGTTTAGAATTATATAATAAAAATGTTTTTGCAAATATAGATTATTTATTAAAAAAGGTAGATATAAAAGAAGATACTCAAACTTTTCATTTAAAAAATCTAATTAAAATAAATGAATGTTATTATGATTTAAGTACATTTGGAAAATCACCTAATACTATATTCTATCAATCCTATATTATTTTAGATATACATTCTAATACTTTAACTTTAGAAGATGAATATGAAAACCTTTTTGAATCACAAATATTAAATTATGGATATGGAGAAAAAGAATATCCTAATTTAAAATATTTATTAAGTGTCTGTAGTTCTATTTTATTTTGGTTAAATTTTAATAAAAAAGATAATTTCGCAATTATTAATTATCATAAAATTAGTTCTTTTATTCTTTTGATTTTTTCTTGTGCTATGCTAGCCATTGATAATTCCCTAACATTTGATCAAATACAAGAAATCTTGTATAAATCTTCAAAAATTAATAATAATGATAATGAAGATAATAATACTAATAGTGATACATCCTCGAATTATTTTTCTAATAATATTCATAATAATTCGGAACAACACAAAAATAAAAATATATATGAGGAAAACAACACTACTCATGGAATTGATATCCATGAAAATAATAATAATAATAATAATTATAATATTAATAAATATTATATTCGTGAAGATGTAAAACAGCATGATGATATTTTGCTTAATAATAATTTAGTACGTCCCAAATTATTATATAATGAGAAAAGGGAAGGCCTTGATGTTGAACCAAATTTATATCTACCCACTTATAATTATTTTGAAAATACTAACTCGAAGAAACTCCTAAATAAAGACGAAAAGTGTAGTGAATCTACATTAGAATACAAAAATAATTATGCTCCTAATTATAATGAAAATATGCGGCATACTATAAATGTAAATAGAAAAAATGTACTATATGAAAACGAATTTGACGATATGAAAAATAAAAAAAGTAAAGATGATAAAGTGTCAAGTACATCTTGTGGTATGGATTCATTAAATAAAGACACTAATAAAACAAATAATAAATTTAAGGATCATCATTTCTGGATCCCGTTTGATTATTGGAAGGCATCTCACAAAAGATATTTTTATTATATGTATGATTTAATAAAAAATAAAAATAAAAGAGTTGAAAATAATACCTTCAAAATAAAAAGTATTATATTTACAGATTATGCGCCTTGTTCGGTTTCTATTGAGATTTATGAAATTATTTATAAGGATAATTCTGAATTGAATTCGGACTTGCTTTCGGAAAGTGAAACGGATGTGTATGATGAAAGTGAAGAAAATGATGAGATTGAAGAGAATGATGAGAGCGAAGAAAATGATGAGAGCGAAGATAATGATGAAAGTGAAGATAATGATGAAAGTGAAGATAATGATGAAATCCAACAAAATGATAATAGCCAACACAATGATGAAATCCAACAAAATGACGAATGTGATGATAAATATATAAATACGCATAAGATGAAAGGAACCGATACCATTTATGCAAGTAATCAAAATTTAAAACATTATTCATTTCAAAAAAACGGGACAGGAATAGAATATGAGGAAAAAGGCCTATGGGTGTATTCTGATAGGGAAAAAAAGTTAGTTCCTGCTCCGAGAATACCAAAAGATGAATTCAAAAGATGTTCAAATGATGAAAACATTGATAATAATAATAATAATAGTGATTATAATAGTGATGATGATGATGACGAAAAGCATTTATGTGAATGTTCACTAAATAAACATCACGGAAGAAAAAAGAAGAATAAGAAGAAGAATAAAAAAAAACAAAATATAAAAAAATTAAGCGTAGAGCACTTTAGTCAAACTGTTTATCCAAATGAAAATAATAAAAATAATATAAATAATAAAAATAATATAAATATAATAAATAATAAAAATAATATAAATATAATAAATAATAAAATATATAGAAAAAATTTTAGTTGTAATGTACCAAGTCTTGAAACCAAACAAGCAAACATTTTAGATATAAATAATACACCTAAAATAGATTTTGATATATCCCATTTAAATCAAAGAAATAATAAAAAAAAAAAAAAAAAAAAAAAAAAAATACAAAGTGATCAAAATAGTGTAGTAGGTACAAATTATCAAAAGGATATATCTTATAATAATAAAAGTTTAATAGGTTTATCACATAATAAAATTAATAGTTCAATTAATACACTTAATGTATTTAATGAAGATGATTCGTTAACATCTATAAATCAACATTCTGAAATACATTCTAGAGTAGAATCAGAATTTGATAAAGTTGAAAAAAGTGTAACTCATTTATGGAGTAACTCTAATTTCCCATTAAAAAATCAAATAAAAAAGGTAAGTTCTGTATTTTCTCCTAGAACTATTAATTCAAATTCATCTTGTAAATCTATTTCCTTTGTGGATAAGTTGACAAGTTCCAAAAGAGATGATTTTAGTTCTGGTAGGAGTATACAAACAAGTGAAAGCAAAGAATCCTTTTCTGATAACAAAAAAAATATTATATATGATCATTTTGATAAGAAGGAAAAAAGTTCATTTTTTTATAATAAATCACAGATATTTCATAAGGATGAAAATAATATGAAAAATGACTTTAGTGAGTATTTACAAAAAATGAAATCAAAAAAAAAAGAAACACACCAAATAGATAAGCAACAAGATATAAAACAAAATGTAGATGAATACTATCATTTGAAGAACGACAAAAAAAAAAATAATAAATACAAATTATATGGATTATTAAAAAATAATTACATAAAAGGTAAGGAAAAAGATACTAATGATAATGAAGAACAAATTAAGTATCATATAAATCATGATAATGATAATGATAATTATTTAAATGAAAATATGAAAAAGAAGAAAAAAAAAATTAAATCAGAAGAAAAATGTAAAACGAATTCTTCCAAGTGTGGGTATGAATATTTTCTAAAATGTAATCCTATTAATTATAATGTAGTGTCCTCTTATGAAAAGAATAAGAAAAAATATATCACTATTGATTTTACACATGATGCAGAAGGTAATGTAAAAGAACATATAATATGTGGTGATATTTTGATATTAATAGGACATAAAAATATAGAGAAATTTCATAAAGGATTTTCAAGTTCCTATTCATTTCATACGGGTTTTTTAAAAAAAGGATCATCAGAAGTTCTTCATCTAAAAAAAGAAGATATGGATATAAATATTAATTATGATAATTATATTCCGGATAATATGAAAATATCAATTATTCTAGATGCAGCTACAAAACAAGATTGTTTAAGGTCATATAAAAAAAGTTTAAGAAGTAATAACAAAATGGAAGAGTTAGAAGCTTTGAAAAATTTCGAAAGAAGAAAATCTTTTGTTTTAAATGATTCTGCTGAAAGTGTAATGAATATGTTACGTGATTTTCCTAGTGAATTTTCTCCATCAGAAAAAACCTATGATTATTTTGACAAAATTAATTCGTTAGAAAAAATGATGAAATGTGCAAAGAAGTCGGACGTAACAAATGAAAATTGTGCATCTACCGAAAATAATGAAAGTTTAAAAGAGGTGCTAAAAAATGAAAAGCAACAAGAACAAAAAAAAGATTATGAAAAGGATAAACATAAAATATATGACGAAAATGATAAACATAAAATATATGACGAAAATGATAAAAATAAAATATATGACGAAAATGATAAACATAAAATATATGATGAAAAGGATAAACATAAAATATATGACGAAAATGATAAAAATAAAATATATGATGAAAAGGATAAACATAAAATATGTGATGAAAATAATAAAAATAATATATATGATGAAAAGGATAAACATAAAATATATGATGAAAATGATAAAAATAAAATATATGATGAAAAGGATAAAAATAAAATATATGATGAAAAGGATAAAAATAAAATATATGATGAAAATGATAAACATAAAATATATGATGAAAATAATAAAAATAATATATATGATGAAAATGATAAAAATAAAATATATGATGAAAATAATAAAAATAATATATATGATAAAAAAAATAATGTGGAAAAAAATAACAAAATAGATAATAAAACAAATGTCTATGAATCCATTGTTGAAAAACACTATTGTGACCATTCAGATATTGAAAAAAATAAAGGACAAAAAATTGATATACAATATAGTATTGAGAAAAATCATTTTGATAGTATTCAAAATGATCCCCTTGAAGAAAAGGAAGAATTAATGAATACATATAAAAAAGGTCATTCTTTTAATAAAGTTAAAGAATTATATGAACAAGAGAGTTTAGATATATATAATAAAAAGAATTTAGATTTTAATTCGAGATCTCATTATAATGCTTATTCTGTTTTTAATGAAAAGGAACCTACCCTAAAATATAATGCAACTAATATAACACAATTATTAACATCTCTATTTGGTTTTAGAAATAGAGATGATAAATATTCATTAAATAAAAAACAAAGCATGTGTTCTTTATTAACTTCTAAGAAATCATATTCGAATATTATTTCCCTTAAAGATTATTTACAAAGACAATATGAAATAATTATTAAACCTAGTGAAAATATAACATCTTTTGTTAAAAGCCATGTCATAAAAATAAATGTGCCATTATTAAATTTTTTGAAAAAAATAACAAATCTTTCAAATATCAAAATTCAATTATCTTTGAAACTATGTAATAATGACCTTAATAAATCATTAAATTTTATTGTCTGTACGTGGGGAATTAATATATTAAAAAAAAAAAGTCCTGCGAAATATTCCTCTAGTTGGAATCAAATACCAGAATATCGTAGAGAGTTCAAAAAAATTTTAGGATATCATAATTTTAGTAGTAAATCATCTCTTGACACATCTAAATGTGTAAATAAATTAGATAGTGTAAGTGAAATGGATAGTACTAATTATACGAATATTTCCTACTACAAAATGTTAAAGGATGTTAAAAGTTTGTATGATGAAGGTTCAAAAAAAAGAATACATACAGATGAATGTATTTATCGAATTGAAGATGAAGAAGAAGAAGAAAAAAAAAAAAACAAACAAGAAATTAATAATAATTATATTTTATCTCTTTTAAGAAAAAAAGAGAAAAACGAAATAGGGAAACGTATAATAGATAGGAAAGAAAAAATAAAAGATGAAAAAGAAACGGATTATAGTCCTAAGGATACATCATCTGAAGTTAGTACAAGTACAGATATGATGAAATTTACACAATTGTGTACAAACAAAAAGGAAAACAAGGAAAAAGAAGATAATCACGTACATCGTAAAATAACCAAATCTGATATTATTACAAATAAAAAAGAGAAACATGACGTAAATAATATAGAAGAGATACAAAAGAATGATACAGATATATTGATAAATAATGATGTGAATAAAAATAAGAGTGATATGTTGAAACGTGCTGATAATTATATTATTAGTAATAATAATAATAATAATATTTCTTTAAAAAAAACAATTGGAGAAAGTAGCTTTTTTTATGCTAAATTACCAAGTGGGGAACTTATCAAATTAAAAGTAAACGATTCGGTGGAATTAAGTACTCATGATAGCATGCCATTATTGTTAGTTGAACCCATAGATGATATAACCGATGAAATGAAAAAGGAGATAACCGAATGGAACTCTCTTTCAAAAATGAACTCTCAAACGTCTAGTAAAGAAAATACAATGAGTGATAATAATAATTTACATAAAGATTATCTTATTAACGATTTAGAAGTAATGTACAATAAATTGAATAAAAAGGGTAGTATTGAATCCACATTTAGTATGGAAAGTGAAAGAAGTGTAACTTCAAGATTGTCCCCATCTATTCCTGGTGAAACATTAACATCTTTAGTAAATGTGAAGGACAAAAAGGAAATAATCGTTGAAGATAAAAGGGAAGTAATAGATGAAGATAAAAAAATAGAAACAGTTGAGGAGGGAACAAAAGAATCAAAAATTGAGGGCAAAAACGAAATAATAGATGAAGAGAAAAAAGAATCAAAAATTGAGGGCAAAAACGAAATAATAGATGAAGAGAAAAAAGAATCAAAAATTGAGGACAAAAAGGAAATAATAGATGAAGAGAAAAAAGAATCAAAAATTGAGGACAAAAAGGAAATAATAGATGAACAAAAAATTGATGAAAAACAAAATAATGTTACAAGTGAGGAGAACAAAGCTGCAAACGATAAACAAATTAAAGCCAAAGCTATTGAAGCCTTACTTAAACAATCAAAAGCAAAAAGACCCCCTCCACCATTACCTGCTGCATTATTAAAATCTGTCAATGTTGCAAAGGAAAAACCTGAAATGAAAGAAGAAGAAATTGTAAAGACAGAAAATAATACGAAATTAGCTTTTACAAAAAAAGGAGGGAAAAAAATTCCAGCTCCTCCACCCTTTTTACTAAAAAAAATGGGAGATAAATCCAAGTGTGTTTTAAAAAAATGCCCAGAAGCTTTTGGTTTGAAAAAAGCAGCTAAAGTTCCAGAAAAACGTCCCCTAGGAATAAAATTACATTGGCAATTATTACCTACTCATAAAATTGAAGGTACTGTTTTTAATGAAATAAAAACTCAAGAAGTAAAGTATAATTTAATTGATACGAAAGCGGTACATAAATTATTTGCAAGGGTAAAAGGAGAAAAGAAGATTATAAAAAAAAGTGTAGATGATAAACAGGAAAAACCAGAAGAAAAATTAGTTACCGTATTAGATAGGACAAGGGCACAAAATATTGGTATTTTATTAAGATTTCCAATGAGTACTCAAGAAATTGTTGATAAAATTAATTCTTTTGATCTGACGGATTTGAATGTAGACTTTTTACAAAAAGTATTACATATTATTCCATCAAAAGAAGAATGTGACGGTATATTACAAAAATTAGAAAATGAAAAAATAAAAACAGAACAATTCAGAGATGTTGAAAGGAAATTAATACCATTTGTATATCTAGATAAATGTCAAAGTAAAATACAAATATGTTTATTTTCTTTAAAATATGATAAAATGATTAATGAAATAAATAAAGATTTAGATATATATGATAAAGCTGTAAAAGAAGTTAGATCCAGTATACGATTAAGATCTTTATTAAAAGCTGTTTTAAAATGGGGAAATTATGTAAATTATGGTATAAATGATAATGAAGATTTAGTTGCTTTAGGATTTACTTTATCATCTGTTTTAAAATTAAGTGAATTTAAATCTTCCATTGATAGTAAAATAACATCTTTACATTATATTACCGTAACCTTATGTATGTATCTTCCAAATCTAAATATGAACTTATTAGAAAATGATTTGTTATCTGTTTTGACAGCATCAAAAATGTCTTCGGAATCTATAGATATTATTTTCTCTTCCTTAGAAAAAGAAATTACTTATATTAAGGGGCAATTAAAAACCAACTATGAAGAAAAATTTAAGGAAAAAATGGTATCCTTATTAGAGGATAGTGAACAAAAATATAATACAGCACAAAAACAATATGAACAAACTAAAAAAGATGTTAAGGAATTAGGTATATATTTAGGTGAAGATATGCCAAAGAATGGTAATTTAGAAAATATTTTTATAATCTTATCATCAATTGTAGATAGCTTTACAAAATGTTATAAAGATATTTTAGCTAACCCGAAAAAATTTTCAATCATGTTAAATGAAGAAAGCTTGTTAGATGATTATTATAATGTTTTCTGTAAAGGTAAAAAACGACCTATCATAAAAATGAATAGTATTTCTACAAATTCAGATACCAAAGAAGACGATATGATCAAAAATAAAAGTATCCCAGATATTAAAATAAAAATTAATAAATCAAAAAGTGTCAGTGTAAAAAAAAATGACCACGGTAAAAGTACCATGTTTCAACTAAGAAATCAATTAATGCAAGATATACAAAATAGATCCATTTTAAAAAAATCATTGGTATTTCCTAATACATCAGAAAATGAATCTTCTTCGATTCAACCTTCTCAGCAAAATGGAGTGGATAATAGTATAGCAAAAAAGGAAGCTGAACAAAATATTAAAAAGGAAGAAGAATTAAAAAGTGATAATGGCATCAAAATAAAGGAAGTCCAAACGTTAAATGACGAAAGTAAAAATGTAAATGTTAATAACACGATGAATGATGTGGTAACTGTGGAAAATAAGTCTGATGAGAAGCAAAATAAAGATATCAAAGTGGAAGATATAAAAAATACATAAATTTGAATAAGTAACAAAAGGGATAAATATAAATATATATATATATATATATATATATATATATATATATATATATATATATATATTTATCCCTTGATATTATACTCCATATTTGAAACAATAATGTTTATATTTGTAACATATGTGATATCAAAATATTAGTTGGCCCATTATTGTTAATTTTTTAAAATGAATATCCATGAGTAAAAAAAATAAAATAAAATAAAATACAAATAAAATACAAATAAACATTCATAAAATATATTTATTATATATGTTATTCATTTTTTAAGTAATTAAATAGATATTTGAAAAAAAAAAAAAAAAAAAAAAAAAGGTAATTTCTTATTGTTGATGTGTTACTGATTTTTAAAATTCAAATTATATACGAAAAAAAAAATTGTCTTTTTTTTTTTTTTTTTATATTATTATTGTTTATGATTATTTGTAATTTGAATTAAAAAAAAAAAAAAAATAATAAGAATATAGAAAATTAATTAATGATGTATTCTTAAAAAGTGTATATACATATTTTTTATGTCTATATGCACTCTCACATGTATATATTATATAATTAATTGCATATTTATTTATCTTTAATTTGTTGCATGAAATGCATAGCGTGTAAATCCCCCCTCCAAAAAAAAAGAAAAAAGAAAAAAGAAAGAAAAATAACGAATCATTTAAAAAGGACATGATATTTATTTTCTCATTTTTTTATTATTATTATTTTTTTATTTTATTATTTTTTTATTTTATTATTTTTATTTATTTTTTTTTTTTTATGTAACCCTTTTTAGTTTCATTCTATATTTTTAATCATAAATAAACATTACGTATACATACATACATACATACATACACATATATATATATATATTTTTTTTTATTATTTGATTTTATATTCATTTGATTATATTTTTCTTTTTTTGTTTGAAAAAATATTTTATAAACTTCTTTAAAATTATGAT
Organism: Plasmodium falciparum 3D7; assembly: GCF_000002765.6. Lineage (NCBI taxonomy): Eukaryota > Apicomplexa > Aconoidasida > Haemosporida > Plasmodiidae > Plasmodium > Plasmodium falciparum. Next base: position 755,898 of record NC_037284.1, read on the forward strand.
AGATTTATATATTACAAATTAGTTCTGTTTAATATATTTTTTTTTAAAATCGTCTAACACATAATTTTTTTATATTTTTTGTGTATAAGAATTTTTACAATTGAAAAATGGTAATAATAAAATGAAAATGCGAGAACTTATAAAAATATAATTTCTTTGTAATTTTTATATACGCAAGAAATAAAAGGAATAGAAAAAAATTATTTTTTATTAACAATTTATTATATCATAATAGTTGGCATTATGACGATTTTTTTTTTTTTTCTCTCCATAAAGGAAATAATTTATTATGGATATAAAAATATTTTATAAATAAGCAATCATTTCTTGGAATACAAGTGTACTTTATTATTATTATTATTATTTTTTTTTTTTTTTTTTTTTTTTTTATTTTGTAATTTCCTTAAGAATGTACTTACATTTTATTATTTAGGTAATAAATAAGAAAAGGTGTAAATTAAAATATAAATAAGAATATATTATATATATATATATATATATATATATTCATTTTAATTTATTTTATTTAGTTGTATACTCATATAAAAATAAATAAATAAAACATTTTAATCGATCTTGTATGATATATGTATATAATATATATATATATATATATATATTTATTTAATAAATAAGGCAATATATTATTAAAATACCATTTTATATATTTTATAAATATATTTAATTTTTATTTCTTTCTTATATTTTTAATAACATATTAAAAATTTTAATATTAAAAGAAAGAAAAAAAAAAAAGATTAAATAAATAAAGTGAAAAATATTTTTATAATTCCTTATTTTCATGGTAATTTTTTTTTTTAAAAGGTGTATTTTGTTATTTATATATTATGCATAATAAAATATTATATTTAAGAACAAATAATATTATGTATTTATTATTTATATATATATATATATATATATAAATATATATTAATATATATAAAAATTTTATGGGATAAAAGAAAAATAAAATAATAAAGTTAAATAAGCATTATTTTCAAGGAATACTATATTATAAAAAAATATTAATAAATAATTAAATATTACATATATTATTATATATATATAATTATATTATATATATATATAATATATATAAATAATATTTATATCAATTATGAACATATAATTTTACTTATTAATAATATATATATATATTTCTTTTGAATTTCAAGTATTCAGTAAAATAATAATAAAAAAAAATATTATTGTATATATTATATATATATATTATAAAAAAGTGTTAATATATAAAACATATAATAATAAATAAAATATATATTAATATAATTTTTTTTTTTTTTTTTTTTTTTTTTTTTTTTTTTAATTTCTTTTAGGATTTTTTATAATTTATTATAAATAATAAATATACATTTATAATATTATATTTTTTCATTTAGTTCTTTTTTGTAAATGTAATTATATATATATATTATTACATTTTTATTTTTAATATATTTTATTATTTTATTATTTTATTATTTTTTTTTTTTTTTTTTACCTTTTGTTATTGTTTAAATATAAAAAGAATAGTATAAAAACTTATATTTATTTTTAATTATTGTTTTCATTTTGATATAAAGCAATAATGTTAATTATTAAATTATAAATATATGAATATTACATATATATATAAATATATATATATATATATGCATAAGTATTGATTTATTTATTACTAAAATATTTTTACGTGTCACATTTATATATATATATATATATTTATACCTTTATACATATATATCAAAATGAGCCAGAATAATCCCTTATCTGTTTGTGTTGCTGATAATCTAATAAATTACGATATTCAAAATGAATCCTTTCGCCTAGGAAATGTTTCAGTGGAAGGTGACAAGTATATTTGTGTAAAAGAAAATGTAAATGAGAATACACAAGTAGTAGTTATTAATTTACACAATAAGAATAGTACTCGTAAGCATATGAAAGCAGAAAGTGTAATTATTCATCCAAATGACCCAATATTAGCATTAAAAGGAACCATAAAAAATATGAATACTATTTTTTTACAAGTATTCAATATTGAAACAAAAGAAAAAATATGTTCTCTTAATTTAAATGAGTATATGAATTATTGGAAGTGGATTAATAATGATACCATTGCTATTGTTTGTGAAAAAAATGTATATCACTGGAATATTGATATACACAATACTAAAAAAAATAAAGATAACAATGATAATAATAATAATAATAATAATAACAATAATAATAATAACAATAATAATTATTTTAATACTTTAACAAAAGTTTTTGAAAAGGCACAAATATTTATTGACAATAACTCACAGATTTTATATTATTCTACCGATAAAGATATGAAATGGTGTATTTTATGTGGTATATCTACACAAGACCAAGGGAAAAGTATTGATGGTTATATGCAACTTTATTCTTGTGAAAAAAAATTGCATCAAACTATTGAAGGTTTTATAGGATGCTTTGGCTCATTCGTTTTTGATAATTTAGATATGAAACCCTTATTTTGTTTTGTCGAAAAAAAAAAAAATTCAACCATATCTAGATTACATTTAATGGATATTTATACCAACAAAACAGAAACAACAATTCCATATAAAATTGTTAAAGAAATTAATTTGATTAATGAAAATCTTAATGATTTCCCCATATATATAAGTTTAAATACCTTACAAGGTGTTATATATATTGTTACCAAATGTAGTTATGTTTATGTTTTTGATGAAGGCACACTAAGTTTAATTGTAAAAGAAAAAATTAGTGAAGATAATATTTTTATTTGTTGTGATAGTAAAAATGGAGAAGGTATTTATGCTGTTAATAAAAAAGGAATAATTTTTTATATAACAATAAATTATTTTCATCTTATAAATCATTTAAAATTATCAAATTTAGAATTTAAAGATAAAATTATAAAAAATCTATGTGTCAAATATGGATATCCAGGATGTGATTATATATCTGCTTATAAAAAATGTATAAACGACATGGATTTTAAAAAAGCATCCAAAATAATTTGCCTAATGAAAAATACCAAGATTTTTGAAGAACATTCTAATAATATTGCAGAATCTATCTTAATTATGAACAGAAAAAATATAGATATTCGTATTATACCCCCTTTAAGAACACAACAAGTGTTAAATAGTTTTAAATCATTTAAAAATACATCCGGACAATTATCTCCACTACTTCTTTATTTTTCTGTTTTGTTAGAGTACGACAAATTAAATACCTACGAATCTATCGAGTTGGTAAAACCGGTTGTTTTACAAAAAAAAAAAGAATATTTAGAAAAATGGATAAAAGATGATAAATTAACCTGTTCAGAAGAATTAGGAGATTTAGTAAAAGTACTTGATTTACGTTTAGCATTAAATATTTATTTGAGATGTAGTTCACATAATAAAATCTTGTCAACGTATTGTCTTTTAAACATGTTTAATAATGTATTAAGTTATATAAATAATTTTAAACAAATTAATTTTGATTATGTAGGCATATTTATTACAATTGTTAATTATGAATTCCCACAAGGAAATGCTGATAATAAGGATAGTGCATTTGTGGGTGACTTTAATTCAGGCTCAAAAAATGAAACTATGGACTTTTTTAATGACGGAGCAGCAAGTATATCTAATGATCAAAATAATAGTATTAATAAATTGAATAAGGGTCATATTAATGAGGTAGCTATTCAATATATAAAATTTTTGTGTGAAAATAATATTTCATTTGATATAAATAAAATAATTGATTATTTATTAAGTAAGAAGAAATTACAAGAAGCTACATCAATTTTATTAGATTATTTAAAAGAAAATAAAGCAGAGCATAAAAATTTACAAACAAAATTATTTGAATTTAATTTATATAATAATGTACAAGTAGCTGAAACTTTATTTCAAATGGATATTTTTACATATTATGATAAAAATAAAATAGCATATTTATGTGAAGAGAAAGGATTATATCAAAGAGCTTTAGAAAATTATACCAACATAAATGATATTAAAAGGGTTATAACAAAATCGACTTGTTTCCAAAAAGGAGGTAATAATAATAATACTACTACTACTACTACTACTACTAGTAATATGGGTGATGGTCATTTTGATATGAATAATGTAAGTAAAGGGAAAATATCCATTGAATGGATTAAAAATTATTTTTCTACTTTAAGTGATTCTGTATGTGAAGAATTATTATTTGATTTTATGAAAGGAAGTAAAATTAATATGGAAGTTGTTATTTCTATTTGTGTACAATATTATGATAAAATAGGTATAAAGAAAATTATTAACAAATTTGAAGAAAATAAGAATTATGAAGGAATATTTTATTTTGTTAGTAATATTTTAAATGATTTACCAAATTTAATTGTCAAAGGAAATAATAATGATAATTTATCAAATAATAGTTTATCGACATATAATAATATGAATGATGAAGATGCATCTATTTTATTAACATCAGATATATGTTCTACACCACAATATTCATACGAAACAGCTAATTTGAAATTAGAAGATGTTCATTATATTATGTTTAAATATATTGAAGCATGTGTTAAAATAAATAATATACAAGAATTAGATCGAATTTGTAAAGATAAAAATGCTAAATATAATCCGGAACAAATTAAAAACTTTTTAAAAGATTGTAAATTATCAGATCCTAGACCATTAATATATGTATGTGATATTCATAATTATATTGAAGAATTAGCTGAATATTTATATAAAAATAGTTTATTAAAATATATTGAAGTATATGTTATAAAAGTGAATCCAAACAATGCACATAAAGTTATAGGAGTCTTATTAGATTTAGATGCATCCGAAGACTTCCTTTTAAATTTATTAAATAATATTAAGAATATATCAAATATTGGTAATTTGATCGAAATAGCTGAAAAGAGAAATCGTTTAAAATTATTGTTACCTTGGCTTGAAAGTAGAGCAAATGAAGGTTATGAAAATATCGAATTACATAATGCTTTAGCCAAAATATATATAGATTTAAATAAGGATCCTGAAAATTTCTTAAAAAATAATAATTTCTATGATAAAAAAATGATAGGAAAATATTGTGAAGATTTAGATCCACATTTAGCATATACAGCATATGAAAGATCAAATGGAGAATGTGATGAAGAATTAATATATATAACAAGTAAAAATGGTCTCTTCAAATTACAAGCGAGATATTTAATTTCAAGACAATCTATTGAATTATGGAAAGTCGTTTTAGACGAAACAAATAAATATCGAAAAAATGTTATTGATCAAGTTATTGGTTCCACACTTATTGAATCAAATAATGCAGATGAAATTACAGTTACGGTAAAAGCATTTATTGAAAAAAAACTAAGTAGCGAATTAATAGAATTATTAGAAAAAATTGTTTTACATAATAGTGAATTTAGTGATAATAAAAATTTACAAAATTTATTAATTTTAACTGCTATCAAATCAGATTCAAAAAAAGTTATGGAGTATATAAATCGTTTGGATAATTTCTCGGGTCCACAAATAGCAGCAGTAGCATATGAATATAAATTAAGAGAAGAAGCATTTGTAATATATAAAAAATTTAATTGTTATACATCAGCAATATCTGTATTATTAGATAAAATATTATATAATAAAAATCAAAAAAATAAAAACTTCCATGAATTTTCATCACATGATTCAACTGTACCATATTATAGTAATAATAATAATAAAGACAATATATTTGGTAACAAAAGTGATAATGAAAATGATGAATATTTAAAACAATTTACACAAAATAATAGTTATCGTGAGAAATATGGAAGCTATTACAACAATAATGATATAAGTAATAGCAACAATAATAATATTCATTTACATCCAGAATTTAATAATGAAGATAAATTTTCTAGTGATACCTTACATAATTATGAAGATATAGATTCCACCGAATCTACTTGTGATTTAAGTAATTATGAAGATGATTTAAATAGAGCTATTGAATTTGCACAGAAATGTAATAATAATGATGTGTGGTTTATTTTAGGTAAGGCACAATTAAAATTAAATAAAATTATTGATTCTATTGACAGTTTTGTGAAATCAAATAATCCAGAAGCATATAAAGAAGTTATAGAAAAATGTAAAGAAAATAATTTCTATGAACATTTAATAACATATTTGAATACTTTAAGAGAACAAAATTCATTGAAAGATGTATTAGTTGATTCCGAGTTATTATATGCATATGCCAAATTAAAAAAAACAAATGAAATGAACAAATTTATTAATACTACGAATTCAGCTAATTTACAATTAATTGGTGATAGGTTATATAAAGAAGAAGAATATGAAGTAGCCAAAATATTATATAGTAATATACCAAATAATCAAAAATTAACTGCATGCTATTTGAAATTAAAAGAATATGCATTAGCAATCGAAGCAGCTAAAAAGGCAAAAAGTCTAAAAACATGGAAAGAAGTCAATTTTATATGTGTAAAATATAAACAATTAAAATATGCACATACAGCTGGATTACAATTAATTATGCATGCAGATCATTTAGATGAAATTATTAAAATATATGAAAAGAAAAAATATATCAACGAATTAATGAACCTATTAGAAAACGGTTTAAATAATGAAAGAGCACATGTTGGTATATATACCGAATTAGGTATACTATATGCAAAATATAAACCAGAAAAATTAATGGAATTTATAAGAAATTATACAAATAAAATGAATACAAGAAAATTAATTGATGTATGTGAAAATGAATATTTATTAAAAGAAGCAGTATATTTATATATATCTTATGATGAATATAATTTAGCTGTAGATACTATTATTAAGCACTCACCAACAGCATATACTGCTGATACATTTATGCAAGTTATACATAAAGTAACTAATAGTGATATTATACATAAAGTTATTGATTTTTATATAGAAGAGCATCCATTGAATTTATATAATTTATTAAAAATTTTAGAAAATAAAATTGATAATAATAGGTTAGTACAAACATTGAAAAAATCAAATAATTTACCTTTGATACAAAAATATTTAGAAGATATACAAGCACAAAACATTACAGCAGTTAATGAAACATTGAATGAAATATATTTACAAAATGATGATTATATTAGTTTAAGAAATTCTATAGATGAATATGATAATTTTAATCAAACCAATTTATTGAATAAATTAGAAAATCATAAACTTCCAGAAATGAGAAGAATAGCTGCATTGTTATACAAAAAGAATAAGAAATATAAAGAAGCTATCAACTTATCCAAAAAAGAAAAACAATATAAAGATGCTATCGAAATTGCAAGAGTTTCAAAAAATAATGTATATATTGAAGACTTAATAAATTATTTTATTGAATCAAAAAATAAAGAAGCTTTCTGTGCATGCCTAATAGTTTGTTATGATCTTTTAAAACCAGATTATATATTAGAAATTGTATGGACTAGTGGATTTAAAGATCAAGCCATGTTATATTTTATTCAAATTATTAGTGATTATACAAATCAAATAGAACATATGAAGAAACAAATTGAAGATATGGAAAAAGAAAAAAAAATGAATAAATCAGCTCCTAATGATTATTCAGCTATGAATAATCAATTTAATTATTCATTAAACAATAATCTTTCCATTATGCCTCCACAAAATAATTTCATGTCAAGTAATTCTTTTGACAAATATGACATGTTCAACAACAATACCCATTTTTAACATATAAAAGGATATATATATATATATATATATATGTATATGTTTATTTTCTTCATTATATATTTTATTTCTTGAACATGTGAATAAAACATTATTATTATTATTTTTCTTTATTATATATATATATATATATATATATATGTATGTATTTTTTTTTTTTTTTTCCCATTTTAAATAGTAAAATGATTATAAACTTATTAAATTTAAAAATAACACATAAAAAAGTAAAGAAAAAAAACAAAAAAAAACATTTAATTTTTTTTAAAATGACAGTATTGTGTTGTAAAGTTAATAAATAAATAAAAATTTATATATATATATATTTGTTGTTTATTGTTCTATATAATAAATCTAATATATGCTATATATTTTAAATGTATATATCTATATTTTGTTTTAATATTAAGACAAATAATTTTTTCCTTATAATAGATGTTTTTGAATTATAATTCTGCTCATATTATTTCCATTTCTAAATTATATATATATATATATATATATATATATATATATGTATGTATATGTATATGTTCAATACTCACATATATATATAGTACAATTTTTTTTTTTTTTTTTTGTAAATAATTGAACAACAAATATACAATATATACACAAAATACAAAACCTATAAAAACACATAGAACATTATTCGAATATGATATATATCCACCTAATTATGAACATGACCAAGTGATATAAACATTATTGAAACAGTTAGAAGAATATGAAAAAAGTATTATCAAAAAGAACAAATATATAAAGAAACATATACTAATGATATACAGAAAATAATTTAAAAAAAAAAAATACAAAAAGAAATATCACAACCATTTTCGTCATTACAAACAAACATACACACCGATCAGTTGATTACTTACGTTTGCAAAAAAAAAAATCCGTAGCAGAAAAAGTGGAAAAAACATGTTTGAAATGTGGGTATGGTTTAGGAGGTGATTTCGCACCTGCTTGGGATCTGTTTAGCGGTTTAGGATATGATGCATGGACAAATTATGCTGCCACTACTCTTGTTAAAATTTCTACAAATGTGGGTTTGGTTAAAGTAACGAATATAGCAACAAAGTTATTAGGTAGTACAGTTAACATACCTAAATTTAAAGTGGGAAAAATTATTACTGCTGGAAGGTTTACTGATGACGTAACATTTTCTGGTGTATTAAAATCCATGGATACTATTATGTGCGGCAAATTTGATGACGGCCCACATGCTGGATTTTGTGCATACGTACAAAGTGCAACTAAATGTGCTAAATTAATTACTGCAAAATATACTGTAGAAGAAGCAGAAGTCACGTAAACGTTTTCTGACGCTAAAACAGGTATATTGGCATAGGGAGCCAGTATAACTAGTATTTTAACTACTGCAATAATTGTTTCGATTATTGCAATTGTAGTAATAGTTTTGGTTATGGTAATTATTTATTTAATTTTACGTTATGGAAGAAAAAAGAAAATGAAGAAAAAACTCCAATATATAAAATTATTAAAAGAATATATATTACGTGTTTGGTATTCTTGATAGGTAGTTTAGTATATACAAAATATTTAGTTGAATGTATGATGTTTTTTATTATAAATAATTATATTTTTATATGTATTATGTTTATACATATATTATATTTTGTTATGTGTCAATTTTTTCATTACTTATTGATTATGTTAATTTTTTTTTTTTTAAAGACTTTTATTCTTTAATAAATAATATATTTATTAATATATATATTAAATACTAAACTCAAATATAAAATTATATGTAATTGTTTAGGAAATTAAAATGACATATATTTATATAATATCTCATATTAAATGTTATATAATTAAATATAAAATATATAAAAAAATATATATTATGTTAATAATAATAATTAATTGTAGGAAACATATTATTCAAACAAAAAAAAAATTAGTCCATATTTATATAATTAAAAAATATAATATAAATAAACAATTTTATTTTGACAAATATATTACCTACAAAAACGTATCATATATTATATATATATATATATGTATTAATTTATATATTTCATATCTTGTTATGTTCTTTATATATTATTAAAAATATCAAAACACAATAAATACCAAAAGTGGACAAATATAAAAAATACATAAAGAATGAATAAAACTACAATAGAATAAATAAATGAAATAAATAAAAACATAAACTTAAAAAAAGGAAACAATACAGAAATCAAAAATAAAAATAAATAATAAAATAATTTTTATTAATATAAAACATAATTCTTTTTTCCTCTAATTTCTATTTTGATATATATATATATATATATATTTAAATACATATATATTTTAATTTTTTTTCATATTAGAATTCCATAAGAAAAAATCTATAATAATAAAAACATATTCCTTATATATATATTATTAAATTATCTCCAACATGTACTACACATAAATTGTTTTTTTTATATATGTTTTCATTACTTTTTGTTTTTTTTTTATTCTATACGTATTTTTATATTGTATGTATTCATATATATATATATGTATGTGACCGCTACGTATTCTTTTAAAAAATATATTGAATCTATGTATTATACTTCTTGATACATATATATATTTTTACTATATGGAACTGTTTAATTGTGTTAAAAAAAAAAAAACAAAAAAAAAAAAAGACAAAAAAACATATTATAATATATAATATAATAAAAAAAACAAAAAAAACAGTTGTAAGAAGAAAAAAAAAAAAAATATATATGTAATAGTCATATAAAAATTATTATTATTATTATCTTTTTTTTTTCTTCTTTCAAATGTGTATACGAATATAACAATGAAAAAAACTAATAATAAATATATGGTACAAATATCATATAGTAAAAACAAAAAAAACTAATACATACTTTCAAATATATATATATATATTATTATAATAAAAAGAAATAATAATATATCGCATAAAAAAAAAAAAACAAAAATATTCCACAAATAATATATATATAACGCACAATTTCATATATCCCACATATCTATTATTTCTCTTTCGCCATTTCTCCGTTCTTCACACTCATTTCAATTTGTACTTTGCTAGGTAGATCCTCATTATTATGATCAATATATATGTTATCATACGCAGGGTTTGGATTAGACGGAAACGTTAGGTTGGAGTTTTGATCCACAGGGTTGATGTTTCCCACAAGGTTTGGGTTGGTGTGTGTATCGACAGGGTTAATGTTATCCACAGTATATTTATCGGGGTATGTATCAAGGTATATGTTATCATCCACTTGGTTGGGCTTATCTATATGTATTTGAATAGAAACATCACTATTCAACATTTTGTTAGTACTAGGTATATCACTTAGTTTACCACTAGGTATATCACTAGTTGGTGTGATATTTCCACTAGTTTTATTACCACTATTGCTATTATCATTTTCCCACTCTTCTTTCAATTGGTTCAAAATATCCACTTTATTGTTTGTATCCCACTTCTCGCACATGTCTCTATGTCTATCTAACCATTTATGGAACAAATTTATTTGATTGGTTATAGGGTCGTCACGTGCAGGTTTGGCGACATTATATATATTTGTATGTTTTGGGTGATGTTCTGTCCCGAATAATTCGTTTTCTTTTCGTTTTAACAATTCATCATAAATATCAACCTTATTACTATTCAACGAATCATTAATTAAATCTATACCACTATAAGGATTATTATCACGATTAATTGGAATATTATCATTATTAACCATATTAACATTATAACTATATTCTTCTCCAGTATATAAATTTCTATCATGAATAGATGTAATAAAAGGTTTTTCTTGATTATTATCAAAATATAAAGTATTCGGTTGTGTATTGAATGGAATATCTCCGCTACTATAATCATTTGGTACATCCTTTGGTTGATTTTGTAACATATTAGATATAAATTCATCTTTCAATGTATTCCACTCATTATCTGTAATTTTACTACTAGGTATACCATCATTTTGTATATCATTTTGTGTATCACTAGGTGTGTTTTTACCACTAGCTGTTGTGTTGTTACCACTAGGTTCTAGTACCACTTCAATCAACGTTTTATATTTAGGACTACCAGGAACATATATATCATTAATATCTAATTCTTCATATTCACTTTCGGAGGAAGTTATATCAGTAGTATCAGACATAAACGTATATTTGTCTTCGTCTGCATCACCTTCCATATAAATGTATGTTTTACCTTTATATGTACCACTTCTATATGGTATGTACCTATTTTTGGATTTCAATGTAGGTATATCATAATCACTTTTGGGTATTTGCAGTATTTGGAATAAATTTCCAACAGATGCTTTGGTTTTTTTCTAAAAAAAAAATGAACATATATGTGTATGTATATATTTATGTATGTATGTATGTATGTAGGTATATATATGTGTTTGTTAATGTATATATGTATGTAGTTATGGGTATATATATATATATATATATATATGTATGTGTAAATGTGTACGTAGTTATGGGTATATATATATAATATATATGTATGTGTAAATGTGTATGTAGTTATGGGTATATATATATATATATAATATGTATATGTATGCGTATATGTATATGTGCATGTATTTAATTTTTTTATTTTTTTGTTATTTAATTAAAATTTTTTATTTTTCTTTTATTTAATTAAATTTTTTTATTTATTATTTTTTTTTATTTAATTAAATTTTCTTTTTATTTTATTTAAATAAATTTTTTAATTTTTTTTTTATTTTATGATATATATTTTTTTTTTAACATTTTTTTAATTTTTTTTTATTTTATGATATATATGTATATTTTTTTTAACACTTTTTTTTTGATATAATTTTTCATTTTTTTTTTATGAAAATTTTTTTTTTTTTTTTTTTTTTTTTATAAATTTTATATTCCTATTTTCTTTTTTCCTTTTTTTTTTTTTTTTTTTTTTTCAATATAAATACATAAATATATATAAAATATATATAAAACACATACATGTAAATCCATATATATATCCAAACATACTAACAGATACATATACAGAAAACACATATACATATATATATATCCAAACAAATACACAACATCCCCACATATACATATATATATATAATACCTTTAGATAAAAATAAGTGAACGCAGCAAAACCGATGCCAACGCTCCAGGCGAGGGTGGATGTCGCCAGGGGGGGTATTGGTGGTGATGGAGGCGCCGCAGGGGCCGGGGGTTCGGGGACCACGTTTTCTTTGCCACTATCTGTTGCTGGTCCTGCTGGGGGACTATCTGCTGGTGGTGCTGGTCCCGCTGGGGGGATGTTATTTTCTTCATTTTGCGCCACTGTTTCCTCCACTTTTTCATCTGCTGCTTTGTCACAAGTCTCTTCTGTTTGCTCTTCCTTTTTTGGTGGTTTTGGACAAAATGTTGGAGCTTTCACTGTATTTTCTTCTTCAAGGAGTAAGTCTTCATCATCATCAGGGGGGGTGTATTCTTGACACGGTGTTTTTTGGTTTTCGCCACTAGATGGGTCTTTACACTTTTTTGCTTTTGTTTCAAGCTTTTGAAGCAAACATTCTACAACATCCTTCTCACTATTTCCTGCGTTGTCAACGCATTTACATTCATAGGACTTCAGGAACTCTTTTAACTCATTAATTTTTCCTTTACCATTTGCAAGATCCATTCTATATATCAAGGGATCCAAAAGCTGTCTAACCGAAGATTTCATGTCATTGCCATCACCATCTTTTTGGTTTCGATTTTTAAAATGTTCTTTTATTTGTTCCCATTCTGTAGTCTTTTTTTCAACCCACTTTTTAACACATGCACAATCGTTTTTAGATTCATCATCACATGTCTTTTCTCCTTTTTGTGTACATTTTTCGATTATTTTTCTTTTTTTCAATAAATAATAACCTTCTATAAAATCTTCTAACCAATATATTAGCAATACTTTAAATGTAGTATATTGATTGAGGTCTACTTCTTGGTCAAACTTATCTAGTTTACACACATCCGTATTTTTATCTTTAAATTTACAAGTCCATTTTTGTTCTCTTATACCTTTAAATAAACGTGATGTTTTAAACAACGGATTTTCTGAATTTTCTAATTTTTGTGATTTCTTTTCCATATACGGTCCCCTACGATCAATCATATGGACATCAATAGTAGTACTGTTTCCACCGTTTTCACTGAAAATTTTTTCCCACTCATTTCCGTTAACTGCTGTACATTGATCATTACCACCACTTCTTCTACTAGGACCATTACAATTAACTTTATTGGGAGGACATGTTTTACAATATTCTAAAGGGCCAAACGTTTTAAGAGGTTCCTTAAAATCTATTTTATTTTTTGGATCACTACCATCACCTTCATTATTTTTGCAATGTTTCAATGAGGTCAAAAATTGATCAAAAGAACGATTTTCTATTTCTTTGAAAAATTTTGTATTATCACCATCATTAGAATTACCATTTAATTTTTGCTTTTCCTTTCCATATGTATTTTTTTGATTATGAAATTCTTCGAATTTTTTTTCTATCCATTTTCTATATTTTCTACATTGTATATGACAATCACGACAATCTGGATCTGCCAACATATTATTATGTTGAATACCGTCTCGTGTACAATCATGACCATCACCCCCACAATACTCGTGACCACCTCTCTCAATATTACGACAATTATGCTTAACGTTTTTCAACATCCGTTTCCTTTGTCGACAAAAGTCGCTTCCCCACTCATGTAACCAACGAAAAAACGTAGGTATTTCCACAAAATTTTTTAACGTGGGGGTGTTGAGGGTGGGGGTGTTATCACCACTAGTATCGGGGATGTTGATTTTGGCACCACTGGCTTCTTCTTCGAGTTTGACATTTGTGTATTGGTATTTCTCGTTTTGGGGGGTGTTCTTGCCACTGTCCCAAAGTTGTGCGCGCACAGCGGTATCCACTTCTGGTTTGTCAATACCATTTTCTTTATATGTTAAAGCACATATCATTCCATTCCAGATATGGGGACCATGTAGTTCCCACCAGGTTTGTGGTGTTGTGACACTAGGTTTGACAGGAGGTGTGGGAGTTGTGCCACTATTTGAAAAATAGGTACTTATAGCACCTTTTATATCCTTTTCTCTTTCCTGAATTTCTTTATCACCATTAATTATGTCGTTGTAGGTACTACTCTTCGTGTTGTCGTTACTACCACTGTATAATATGTCTTTGTAGTCTGCTAATGTATAAAACATCTGACGTAAGAAACCATCAGGTATTTCACCTTTCTCTAATTTGGATTGGGGGTCATTAGAGTCACCGTCGCCGCTACTGGAGAGGCCGGGCAGTTCACCATTTTCTCGTTGTCGTTGTTGTTCCTCTAGTTTTTCTTTATCTTTTATTTTTTTATATCTATGCCACAAGAAAAAAGTTTCAACTGCCGCAGACTCAATAAATGCATCACGCAGTTTGTCACTTTGTGACGGTGTGTCAACTTGTGGTTGTGTCGCAGTGTCACCCACTTTTTCCGCCCAATCGTGTAGTTTTTGTATGTATAGTCGTCGCCGTCGCGGCGGAACACAAATACTACCATCACTCTTGCCAGTGGCTCCGTCTTTACCACCAGTGGTGTCACCACTTTTAGCACTAGGTGTGGCGAGATCACGTTTATTACGTTGGAGAGCACCACCATTTACACCAACACCATCCTTAGCACCTCCATCACTACTACCTTTACCCTCACTACTTGTGGCTGCTTTGTCACCACTTGGTGTGACACATTTCCAACCTGTGGGTGCGGTTTTGCCGTATTTGAGAGTGCAGGCGTCACTAAATTTGTCGATACTACTAAATAGTGTTTGTACTATATTGCAAGCGTCTGGTCCCGCTGGTGCTTCCTTTGCCTTTTCCTCCACCTCTTCTGGTGACGACGACCCCTCCTCCTTCTTTTCCTCCGGCGCCGCCTCGTTTTCCTCTTCCTTGTGCTCTTCTTCTTCCTCCTTCTTTTCCTCTTCCTCCTCCTCTTCGGCGTCATCGTCTTCATCTTCGTCGTCTTCGTCGTGTTCTTCGTCGTCGAGGTCAGCAGGTGGGCTGTCTTCACGTGGGGTGTCGGGTGAGGCGCCGGAGCGGGCGAGGTCTTCTGGTTTACTGGCAGGTTTTGTTGGTTCTTGACAGTTTTTGCATTTGGTGGCATCTTTATCTTCGTGGTCGAGCAATTTATCAATTGTGGTATTATTTTGATTGTCGCCACCACTAGCAACACCAACAACACCATCTGCTCTTTCTTCTTCTTCACGTTTTTTTTCCTCATCCAATATTTTGTTAATTCCTTTTAATTCCTTTACATTTCCATAACCCGATTTAATATTTTGGAAAAGTTCATCTATGTTCAAAACAAATTTAAGAACATAAGAAGGAGATTTCATTTCTGGTCCAAGAAGTGCATCATTGCCAAAATCTTGCGTTTTAAAATGTTCTTTTATTTTGTCCCATTCTTCTTTCTTTTTTCCAATCCATTTTTGAAAACATTCACATTCTTTTTTACATTCTTCTTCACATTTCTCACGTTTAGATTTATTTATACAACTGTTAACTTTTCCTCTCCAATACATAGAATCGTTCAAAAAACGTCCTATCCAAAAGTAAAAAAATTCGTTAAATGTCTTTTGGAATTGCTCAGGTTCGTTTTGAGATTTGGGATCACTTTTTTCTTTTTTTTTTTGGTTTTCCAATATACATAATCCGCCTCCAGTTTCTACCAATCGGTCATAGTCTGGGTCATCCATACCCTCCTGACCATCTTTCGTCAGCTCACCAATTTGATAACATTTCCATTCATCATAAAGTTCCTTCTTTTCGCTATTACCACCACCACTACCATCACTACCATTTTGTGTTTTACAAAATTGTTCGATTTTTTCTTTTATATCATCATGCTTTTCACCACTTTTAAGGATTTTAATTTCAGTAGGTTTTGCGCTACTTGTAGGCTTATAAAGTTTTATATTGCATTGATTAGTGTCTTTCTCTTCCCATCCGTTACCATTTTTTGTCTTTTTCATTCCACATCCGGGACAGGGTTGGCAATATTGCGAATGATAAAATGTTCCTTCTTTATTAATATTTTTATCATCCTCAACGTTTTTAGTAAAATCAATTTTTTCTTTTTCTTCATTAATATCTTTGCATGCTTTTTCATTATTTAATAATCCCAAAAAAGCATCAACGGTTCCATAGTTACCTTTTTTTTTGAATTCCTCATAAAATTTTTTTTCATATCCTTCATACTTGATAGTTGCAGCTCGCGTTTTCCTACTCCTACCACTAGCACCACCACTAGCACCACCACCTGATATTTCTGTTTGATATTTGTTTCTTTGTTTTAGAAATTCTAATTTTTGGTTATCTATCCATTTTTCATACAGACGACACCAAACAGAACAGTTTGTACAATGTTCACCTATAACAAGTTTACCTATTGCTCTAATAGTTTGAGTGCAATCATATCCATTACCACTACAATATCGATCTGTACCACTATCTCCACGACAATTTGTTTTAACATCTTTTAATTTTTTATTTTTTTTTCTACAAAAGTCTTCTGCCCATTCCTCGAACCAGCGAAGATACTGTGGCACATAATCGAAATACGTAGGAGGATCGACATTTGCCTTGTCGTCACATCGGCATTGCTTATGAGTCGGCGTTCCTGTACCACACGCTGTTTGTCGAAAATATTTATCACTTTCTCCTGCACCACATGTGATAGCTTCCCACACGGTGTGCCGATTTGCGTCCCACCAGTCTTCTCTTAATTGATAAAAATTTTTTTTGGCATCACCTTTGTAGCGTTTTTGTAGCTCCCCATTCTGTTTCCCTCTCGTCGACGTCAATCCACTATGTATTTTCGCGAAAATTTTTTGTAAATTCTCTTCTAATTCATCTCTTTTTTTTTTTTCCTCATCATTACCGAGGAAAAGATCTTTACCGCGTACGATATCACCTATATCTGCAAAACTGCGTGCTAATACAGTACATAATTGGGAAGCAGTACCAGGATTAGTTTGTTGATGTTGTCCATGTTGTGTTGTTAACGTTTCCCCTTCAAATTTTGCTGCATAACACACTTCTGCCAACAACGTGTCACTAGTCGTCGACGTTGTGTCTATAGATTCCAAATTATGATGACATAAATGTAGACGTCGGTATGGAGCGCAAGCACCACAATTGTTTTTATTACCTTCTATTTTTTTGTTAGTACACTGGCCACCAAGTGTATCCGAAAAACGGTTTTCACCCATTTTTCCACTTAACTCTTTGCACGGATACCTGTTACTGTTAGCATCACCATTAAAGTGCTCATAATATTCTTTTACAAGTGTGCATGTTTTATTGCTGCTAGCTCTTTCCCCCATACCTTTTGCATGCTGCAAATTTCCTTTCAACGCCTCTTTATATATTTTAGCATCCTTTTCCACTGTTTCGTACACATCTTTTCCAATTTCATCCAATACATGTTTGGCATCCTGTGAACTACCTCCACCTTTGGCCGCTGCCACCATTTTGTCCGTGCACTACATTATGTCATACATGCATACATACGTGGTTTATATCGTGGCATACATGGTTTGGTGGTGTTTGGTAGGGGTATGTATGTATGTATGTATGTATATATGTATGTATGTATGTTATGGGAGTATTGTGATATGGTAGAATAATAATAATAGTATTGTGTTGGAATATATATATATATAAGTATTGTATATATATTTATATATATATAGTAATTATAATAGTAGTAATATTATAATATATATATAATATATATTAATAAATAATATTTAATATGTATATAATAATAATTATTAGTTTTATATATTTTTAAAAAAAATTTATATTAATACTTGTATAATAAATTTAAATATTCTAACAAAAAAAAAAACAACAATTACATTTTATGAAAAATATTATATTTCATGTATTCTTTTATTTAAATATTTAATTATATATATTATTTTCTTATGTTTTTTATATTTTGTAAAATTATAAATGAGAAAAAAAAAATATGAAAATACATACATATAAAAACATACATGTTTATATATTTAATTATAAACCTTAATATATTTTTTTTTTTTTCGCCTTATATTAATTTATTATATATATATTTTAGAGATAACAAAAGAGGCAAATATGTTCTTCTGTTTCTCTCTATCCATACTATCTATCATATATCTACATAAAAAAATATATATGTATAGGTATATATATATTTTTCATTATATTAAAAATAATACATTATAAATATAATATTTATTATTTTTATTTTTTTTTTTATATTATAATTTATAATATACTATATAATATATGACATATCCTGTAGTACAACGTATATATAAGATCGAGAACAAAAGGGTATCGAAATAAAAAAAAAAAAAAAAAAAATTAATAAAAAGGAGATAAAAAACAATTATTATATTATTAATTAAAATAAATTTTAAAATTATTTTTATTTAACGTTTTATATATTACTTATTTCTACAAAAAAATATATAAAAAAGAATACGTATTCTTCGAATATAATACTATATAAGGGCATACGTATTCCTCCAACATAAATATATACAAGAGCATATGTATTCTCTCAACATATATATATACATAAAGGCATACGTATTCTCGATACCATTAATATAAATATATACAAATGAATACGTATTCTTCAATCAAATATACATATATACATATATATATATATAATAATTCTCGGCTACTGCATGTGTCCGTGCACGATTTCGATTTTTTGGGTATCTTCCATTTCGATTTTCATATTTTTTGTACTTACATTTTTCTATACTTTTCGTTACTTCCATATTTTAGTATAGGATTTATCTCTTAATTCTACTTTGGATTATTATTTCTTGGTCCTTATGATACTGCAATATGAATATCACATATGTATGAAATTACCTTGATGAACAGATATGTTCTTTAATATTATACTTCCACATACATATACATATATATTTATACTTGCATGGCGGATGTATATATCCTTATCATATACAATTAGGTACAATATATAGATCCTCAAAATATATAAGCCCATAGACGTTAACTTATATAGTAGCTATAGATCCTTCACATATTTAACAATAAAACCATATAAGATACAAAACATACATAAATATATAAACAAAATATATACCTAATCCATAATTATAGATATAATCCATATATAAACCCTAACCCTTAACGTTATACCCTTAACCCTAATATATGGGAACCCCAAAAATTTATAAACCCAAAAAAGTATATCCTTAACCCTGGTACATGGGAACCCTAAAGACTAGATCCTTTTATTTTAAGGCCTACATACTATATTTTGATACCTATATCCTCTCTTTTTAAGACTAGATCCTGTTTTTTTAAGGCCTACATACTATATTTTGATACCTATATCCTCTTTCTTTAAGACTAGATCCACTTTTTCTAAGACTAGATCCACTTTTTCTAAGACTAGATCCACTTTTTCTAAGACTAGATCCACTTTTTCTAAGACTAGATCCACTTTTTCTAAGACTAGATCCACTTTTTCTAAGACTAGATCCACTTTTTCTAAGACTAGATCCACTTTTTCTAAGACTAGATCCACTTTTTCTAAGACTAGATCCACTTTTTCTAAGACTAGATCCACTTTTTCTAAGACTAGATCCTTTTTTTTTAAGGCCTAAATACTATATTTTGAGACTTAGATCCACTATATTTTAAGACGCACCTCGATGCATAATTTCTTAACACTAGGTTTGGAACCACAATTTTTATGGCGCACCTCGATGCAGAATTTTTAACACTAGTTTTAGATCCACAATTTTTAAGGTGCACCTAGTTGTGTTCCATGTGGTTGTCCATGTTGTCCTCGCGGTAGTCCCGCACCTGGTCCTAATCCCGCTGGTCCCACTTTACCTTGCGATGCGGCGAATGGAGCTTGTGGTAGTGTTGGTTGTGGTCCACTAAATGGTACTAATCCTGGTCCATCTGCCCTTACACCGTAGGTACCGAAGCCACCTAGTGCCTCCACCGCTCCATGTTGTGCCTTAAACTGTTCTTTATAATTGTGCCATAGGAAAAAAGTTCCCACAGCTGCCGACTGGATAAAAGCGTCACGGAGGGCCTCACGTGGGTCTTTGCCACTACTTTTTGACGTGGTTTTGCCCTCACTTGTTTGTGACGATATTCCAACTGGTTCTAACGCTTTGGCACTACTAACTGGATGTGACTGACTACCTTCTGCGGTTTGACCATTTGGCTTCACTCTACCTTCTGTGCCTTGAACACCACCTTTGGCCTCATCTACCTGTGCTTGTAGTGACTCAACAGGATCTGTCGGACCATTTGACGCTGCCTCACCATTTTGTGACTGGCCTGTGGTACCATCTACCTGTGACGCCGCCGTGTT
The DNA here is from genome assembly GCF_000002765.6 of Plasmodium falciparum 3D7. Classification (NCBI taxonomy): domain Eukaryota; phylum Apicomplexa; class Aconoidasida; order Haemosporida; family Plasmodiidae; genus Plasmodium; species Plasmodium falciparum. The sequence continues at coordinate 777,095 of NC_037284.1, forward strand.
ATCACCTGTCAATTTCGTTAGTGGTGTTACGTATAGTCGTCGCCGTCGCGGCGGAACACAAATACTACCAGCAGTGGCATCCCTTTTACCACCAGCACTACGTTTAAGACGTCTTTTGGCGACAACACTCTCATCTTGACCACCCTCACTACCTTTGTCGTCATTATTAGTGGTAGGAGTTACACATTTCCAACTTGACGGTGCCTTTGGGCCATATTTAAGGCTACATGCCTCTTTGAGGTTTTCGATCTTAAGTGCGTTTTTCACTGTTTCGCACACATCCAACTTGTTGTCTATTTCCTCTTCTGGTGACGACGACCACCCATCCGCATCCGTGTCCTCAGTGGTGTCTTCCTCGTTTTCGAGTTCCTCTTTGGATTCTTCAGAGAAGTTATTTTCATTTTCATCCTCTAGAGTGGTGCCAGGGGCAGATGGTTCTAGAATACGAGCGGCACTTTTATCTTCTGGTTTTGGACATTCTTTGCATTTGTTGGCATCCTCTTCTTCGTGTTGTAGTAATTTATCAATTGTACTCGTATTTTGACTTCTGGGGACACCAGCTGCTGCATCTTCTTTTTCACGTTTTTCTTCACCTTCCAATATTTTGTTAATTCCTTCTGTTTCTTTTACATCTCAATAACCCGATTTAATATTTTCGAAAAGTTCATCTAATCGCAAAATATATTTAAGAGTTGTGATAGATTCCCCCGGAAGATCTTGCGTTTTAAAATGTGTTTTTATATCTTCCCATTCGGTTTTTTTTTTTTCAATCCTTGTTTGGAAACAATCGCACTCACCTTTGCATTTTTGTTTTCCACATGTTTTCTTACCATTTTTTAAGCATCCCCCAACTATGCCTCTCCAATACATGGAATCGTTCAAAAAACGTCCTATCCAAAAGTAAAAAAATTCATTAAATGTCTTTTGGAATTCATCAGATTCGTTTTCAGAGTTTTTTCCTTTTTCTTCTATTTTTTTTTGTTTTGCAATGTACATAATCCACCTGCATCTTTTAAATCGTCCTCCTCCTCGACTTCGTCTTCATCCTCCTCATCTTCTTTTTTATCTTCCTTTACATATTGAGCTTCATAGCATTTCCATTGTTCCTTTAGTTTCTCCTTTTCTTCATTACTTCCACCACAAAACGTGTCAATTTTTTGTTTTATCTCATTGCGTTTATCACCAAAGGAAAGGACATCTATACCATTAAAGTTGTTATCATCTAGAATCTTATAACGTTTTTTACGCGTGCATCTACCACCACTTTTCTCTTTCCAATCATTACCGTCACGTTTGACCCCACATCCGGGACATACTTCACAATATTTCGAATGATAAAACGTTCCTTTATATTCTTTATCTTTATCAACATGTTCATTAAAATCAAATTCTCCTCCTTTGTCATCAAAATTTTGACATTCTTTTTCTTTATTTAATTTTTCGAAAAAATTTTTAACCTCACTATAGCCACGTTCTTTCAGTTTTTTATAAAATTTACTTTCATACCCATTATCATCACTACTAATACTACGCGTTCTTCGTGTTTGTCTCTTACCACCAACACTACTACTACTACTTGATGTTCCGTTTATTACATTCTCGTATTCTCCTCTTTGTTTTAGAAATTGTTCTTTTTGGTTATCTATCCAATTTTCATAACGATGACATGCAAAAAAACAGTCAGAGCAACCCTTATCCATACGCACCTTACCTGTTCTACTAATGTTTGTTCGCAATCATGTCCATTACGACTACAATATCGATATTGATCACTTTTATATTTTCCACGACATTTCTTTTTGGCATTTTCTAATTGTTTTTTTCGTTTACGACAAATGTCTTCGGCTCATTCCTCGAACCATCGAAGAAACTGCGACACATAATCGTAATATGTAAGGACCTGGTCGTTTGCCTTGCCCTCACTTGTCTTGGGACACCGGCATTTGTCTCTGGCTTGCTCTCGAGTTTCACTAATACCACCACCACTACTTTTGCAAGTTGAACGAAAATATTTATTATGCCCTAGCTTGTCGCTACGTGTAATGGCTTTCCATACTGTTTCGCGATTCGCAGTCCACCAATCTTTTCTTAATTTAGAATAATTATTGTTATCATCACCTTGGTAGCGAGCTTGTAGCGGAGACGCACTCCTCCCTTTCGTCACTTCATCATGTATTTCTTTGAAAATTTCTTTCAACTTATCATCTAATTTTTTTCTTTGTGCACTTTCTTGTGTATTACCATAAAATAAATCTTTACCGCGTATAATGTCTCCTATATCTGCAAAACGTCGTGCTAAAACGGTACATAATTCAAAGGGAAAATTACCATATGTTGTTTGATATTTTGGATAATTAAGTGTTATTGATTCTCCTTCATATTTTGCTGCAAGACACACCTCGGCCAACAACTTCTGCTTGTTATCAATTTTATCAATGTTTATAGTTTCCAAATTTTTGTTACATAGAGATAACTTCCTATATGGAGCAGAGGCTCCACCATTATTACCTCTTATTTTTTTCTTATCATATTCAGCGATACGGTTTTTAGAAAAACGGTCTTCTTTTCCTTTTCCGCATGTCTCATTATTATCCGTAGCCTTAATAACTTTAGTATAATTAAATATGCATGGATCATTGGTGTCACCCATTTCCTCACTAGAAAATGTTGCTAGTGACAACAATCCTTTTAACTCACTCCCACCACGTCCTGCAGCTTCATTTTGTACTTGGTCGTGCACTATTTTCCCTATGCTATCCAATAAATGTTTGGCACTTGTTTTATCAATATCTTCCCCGCCACCACCTCCTCGCAACGCCACCGGCTTCTTGGGCCCCATGGTTGCGACAACATGATGTCATAAATGCGCGCACATACATATATACATATACATATATACATACATATATACATTGGTATACATGCATTCTCTTTCATACACTGTTAGTATATACTACATTCTTCGTATATTTTATCATTAGTATATAATGTTATACATTGTAATATATAATTATATGTTTTGATACATTCTGTAATACTCGCATTATTAGTCCAATAAGATCTTTATATTATTTTGTACAAATTTTATTTTTATTATTATTATGATATACAAACAAATATGTGCATTTTGTACATCTATATATATAGATAGATATATGTATTTAACGACTATATATATATTTAATATATGATCATATTTAATATATATATATATAATATTATAATTATATATATATTATAGTGAAGTTATAATATCTATATTATACATAATTAATATAATTATCTATGCCATAATAATCTTATAACATTCTACAATAATGTTTTCTTCAATATATATAATGTTTAATACATTTACTATAATATATAAATATTATATATATTTGTTGTAATGTTATAATATATATATATTAAAATATATTTAGAAATATAATATTTTACAAGTAGATAGTAATTATTATATTAATATAATTCTAAAAAATATATTTTTAATAAATTTAAACGTTCTATAAAAATATATATAATTATAAATATTTTATTTCATGTATTTCTTTATTTATTTATTTTATATATATTTTTTATAAAGAAAAAGCAAATAAATTATAACAGAAATAGAAAAATATAAAAAGTATAATTATACAGGTTATGTATAAATATAAGTAATTTTGTATTAATTTATAAACATTTATTTATTTATGTTTTGTTAATTTATTATTATTTCTTTTTATTTTATTATTTTATTTATATTTTTTCTTTTTTTTTCATATATTGGATAATAAAAAAAAAAAAATGAAAGAAAGATGTTCCTCCGTTTTTCTCTATATTATCTATCATATTTATATATTCATATATATATAATTGATATAGATATATATTTTTTTTTTTGGTATTTTTGTATTATATTAAAAGTAGCATATTATTAATATAAATTTTTTTTTTTTTGGTTATATATTATAATTTATTATATAATAATATATGTATAACATCCAAAAAAAAAAAAATTATAAAATTAAATAAATATATATATATAACGGGAAACATATATTATTATATTAATAAAAATAATTTGATAATTTGTTTTGTTGTATTTTTTATGTATTTCATGGATTTTATGAATTTCAAAATTTTATTGTATTTATAATAAAAAAAAACTAAAAAGATACATTTTTTTATATATATTCAAATATAAGTCATGAATAAAATGTTCACGTACTCTACATTTATATTAATCAAAATATTTGTTATAATATAAAAATATATATATGCCAGTATATAAATATTATTGTCCTAAAGCATATATTAAAATATATAATAATGTATGTATAAAAAAAATATAAACTTAAATACTATAAAATAAATAAATATATATATATATATATATATTTATATAATTAGTATATGGAAATATAAAGAAAATATCTATAAAGAGAATATATATAATACACATAGAATATATATACAACGTATATATATATATACATATAGAATAAATTTACTTATATTCCAAATACTAATATTGTTATATATTTCTTATATCATGATAACAAAAAGGAACGACAAAAAATAAAAAATAATAATAAAAGCATGATATAATGAAACTAACTATCCATTAGTGTAGTTTTATGGTCTTTATTTATATATTTTATAATCATTATTGTTGTAAAATATACGTTGTTAGTTACGTATTTTTATATGTACAAAAAAAAAAAAAAAAAAAAAAAACATAACCCTGAACTTTAAACCATATCTATATCAACATAGACATATACACAAATAAACACATTGACTTATGTGCATCTATTCACATATAAGCATACATCCTTAGATACACCTAATACCCAACCAGAAATATATATATATATATATATATTTATATTTATATTTATATTATATGATATAGTTACAAGTTAGTATTTCTGTGTAATAGTATTATTTTAACTAATTCATTGTTATTATATTATAATTAAATATTTTTCAAAAAAAAATATTAAGTTAATATAATATAAATTAACATAAATAAAAATAATTTTAATTGTTTATATTTATAGTTAATATTAAATACTTGTTATTTCTATAAATATGTTACTTATTTATAATTATGTTATATTTTAATACAATATATAATATGAATTATTATTATTTAGTGTTCTTATTTTATTATTTCTTTTTTTCCTTGTTAAGATAAAAATAATATTTACTTATTACTTGTTGTAAAGATATACATAATATATATATATAAAACCAGATTAAAATTATATAAAACATTTGAGAACTACAAAATGGGGATATATATTTCTTATTTTTGTTTTTTTAAATAATATTATTATTATATAAGGCGAATTCACATTTAAATAATTGGTCCATAATATTCATTAAAAAAATCCAAATTCAAATATCATTATATAGATGTAGTTATTTATTTATAAAATCAGCAGCATTCTTTTTAAAGTAATGTTACAACAGCATCCTTTATAAGATAACAGAAATATTTTTTATAACATTAATTTATCCTATTACAGTAACATTATTTATGCTTTCCATTTTTATTTTTTTTTATTTTTTTTTTTTTTTTCTTTTATTCATACTTGCAATTATTTAAAATAAAATACAACAATTCTTACAAATATTATTAATTTTCTCTTTTATAATTATATATGGAACAAAAATATATTATTCTTTATATCAATTACTATATATAATGTTGCGTGTTATTTATTTAATATATACAATAATATAAATGTACAAATTATATCTTAATTAACACTATTTTTAAATATAAATATATTATTAAACTATCATAAATACTGAACAAATTATATCAAATTTTTTAATATATATATATAATCATACATAAACAATATTAAATAATCCCTAAATTATAAAAAGAACATTTTTGTATAACATAAAAACATTATTCAAAATATATTATATATATTATTTTATTATATGCATATTCTTCACTTTAAAAGTTTTTTTTATAATAACCAATATTAATATATACTCCATACATATTACAATATAAAATATCATTTTAAAAATATTTTTAAATATATATATATATATATAAATTCATATTAGTAATATCTTAGATACATTAGACAATGAGAATATTCCCATGCAGAATATATATTAAAAACAATAAAAGAAAATTAAATTAATAAAAAATATGTGTTGAATTAAGCTTATATAAAATTTTTTAACTATGATCTTTATTTTTAACATTATATAATATTACTTACAATATTTCTTGTTATATATATATTTTTTTAATTACAATTATACAATGATATATGTTAGAACATCTATTATATATATGTTGCAAAACCTTCTAATAAGTATTATAAAAACCTTTAACAACTATTATTTTACACATTCTTATGTTATTTGTAATGAAAATGAATTATTTGTTACTATATTGTAATCGGTTCTTAAGATGAATAGATATATATATCTTGATTATAATTTATCCTGTCGTATACAATTAAATTTTATTACAAATTAAACAAATTATAAAAAATTTTTAAATATTTTATTATATTATACTTTTTTTTGTAACAAAATATATATTCAGATTCCAATAAAAAAACATATATTTGTATAATTTAAACTTATTATGTCATATTAAACAATTACAATAACATCATAGATAAACAATTTTTTTATAAATAAATTAAAAAAAAAAAAAAAAAAAAAAAAAAAAACATAAAATAAAATAAAATAAAATAAAATACATTATTATGTGCCAAGTACTTTTGTAATTTTCCTATATTTATATAAGTATAAAAATAAAAAAAACGTCTATTACTTTAATATATTATAATTTTCTCTTCCATAAAATTCATTTTTATTTTCATCATAATATATATATACATCTAATAATGATTATTATTATAGTGTATATATATATATATATATATATATATGTAAAGTCCAAAATTACATCTGCGCATACCAATCTTTTTCGTGTTATTGATATAACCCAAAACGAGTATGGAATGCCGACAAAACCTTCACCAAATAGATATGTTCCGTATGAAAGTGATCGATATAAAGGCAAAAGGTATATATATGTTCAAGGGGATACAGACGAAGAGAAAAATATTTTTATGTTTGATACTACTGATATTACTTTTTCATCTTCCGAAAGTGAATATGAAGAAATAGATACGTATATATCACATGTTCCTAAATATAAAACATTGATAGAAGTGGTACTAGAACCATCAAAAAGGGATACACAAAGTGGTGATATACCTAGTGATGATACACCTAGAAATAAATTTACAGATAATGAATGGAATCAACTGAAACACGATTTCATATCGCAATATATAGAACATGTAATACCTGATGTGCCTACGGAGTTACCATTAAATACACAACCTAATACGTTACACCATAGTATGGATGAAAAACCTTTTATTACATCCATTCAAGATAGATTTCTTGATACTGGTCATGAAGCGGTTACTTACAATATTAATTGGAATATTCCCGAAAATATTAATAGGACTACTAATATCATGGGCGATCCAAAATATGTGTCATCGAACTATATGCATACTGGGGTTCATTTAATTAATAATTCATTAAAATGTGACGATAAAAAAGTTCATATTTATGGTGAGTTACTAAAACGAAAAGAAAACGAATTATATAGAACAAATCATAAAAAAAAAAACCATACAATTTTTAATCGTGTTACTAGTATAAATAATAAGAATCCATTAGAAAACTAAATTAATTTATTTTATAAATAGTTAGATCGTCATAAAAGTATGATATATAAGTTGGATATTAAAAAATGGTAGCTAATATATTATGATGATATATATATATATATATATATATATAATAATCCTAATAATATATATGACTTGTCCAAGTTGGAAAAATCTTTCAATAATAATATTTCTTTTTTTTTGATAAAATTGATAATAACATTAGAGAAAAGTATATAAAAAAAAAAAGATATATAATTTTTCGATGAACATATGAGTAACTTTAATATAATGCGAAGGACTCTTCCTAATAAGTTTAAGGAAACATCTTTTCCTTTATGATATATATGGAATATAAAACATATGGTAAATTTATTGTTATGTAGTGAACCCATTTTTTGAATATCAATCCATAGGATATATGATATGTAAGTATTTATCATTTACTTTTAGGAATTATATAAATATTCATATTTATATATTACAGTTATAATTTATATATAATTTCCTTTTGTATTTTTTATTCTTATATGATATATCAATTATTAAAAATGAATAATTATTTTAAATGTTTTATTTTTTAAAATAATATGTAAATAAAATAAAAGTTAAAATTTTTATACATGTATATATATTTATTTATATATTTATGAACAAATAAAATTAATAATATTAAAAAGATTATTTAATATATATATATATATATTTAATATTACATTACAAATATATTAATAAAATATAGAAACGGAAGTTATTATTTAAATCATATTATCTTGTTTTCTAATTAATTGTATACATGCAGGGTCTGCTTCACTAAATGCATATCCTAATGATTTTGATTTTTCAATTCTCTAAAAAAAAAAAAAATAAATAATTAAAATGTATATATATGTAAAGATAAAAATGATTTATATGATAATATATATATATATATATATATATATGTGTTCCATTTATTAATTTATTATTTATTATTATTTTTTTTTTTTTTTCCTTACAATGTCATCATCCTTATCAAATTCATTCAACTTTAGCTGATCAATAACATCGTTCATGCCTATTTTTGCATTTTCCTAAAAAGGTACATATATATATATATATATATTTATATAAAAAATTATATAGAAAAAAATATACCAATACAATAATGAAAAACTATATATAATATTAAAACATTTTATTAAATAGTTTTTGATTTTTTTTTTATTACTTGATCTAATAATAAATGATATATCTCTGGGTTGAAATTTCTCTTGTATACTTTAAAAACGTAATCTCTTAACAATGCTGTAAATAATCCCAATATAACAACTAGCCAAAAACGAAGAGACTGAACGAGATATACTATGGTTCCTAAAAGATGAATACTTCCTACACACATAAAAGAAAATGCAGTAACTAGGAGCACAAACGAAAATATACTTAAAGCAATACCACTAATAGGAAGTATATTTAAATAATAGGTTTCAAATAAAATTTTAAAATTAACAATTAAAACTGTTAAAAAATAAGTAGCACATCCTACGGTCCAAATGTCGTATGGTATTCCATCTGATGTAGGTATATTATAGTATGATAAAAAATATAAAGGTATTAGAAAAACTACTGATCCATGAAAAAGACTATTCATTACCCATGAAATAAATGTTCTAATATTAAAATAATAATGATGTATACCTAATTTATATAAATTTGGTTTTTCCATTGCTGTATTTAAACTAATATCTTGATCTAACACAGCATGAATTACAACAGGTATAGCGGTAAAAAGGACATTAAATAAATGTAATAAAAATTCAAAATATATTTTTTGTCCTGAATATAAAGAAATGGAACCAAAAATAAATAATGGAAATATTAAAACCATATTTTTATAAAACATATATACCACCAATTTACTTATTCTTCTATAGGATAATCTACCATGTACTAATAACAAATTTTTTAAAAAGCGGAATTGACTAATACCATAATCTGAAGAATTAAATGCTTGAACTCCTTCTTGTCCTCTTATACCTATTCCGATATTTGCTGTATTAATCATATTTCGGTCATTTGCTCCATCACCTATAGCTAATGTAATTTTATTTAATAATCGATTAGCTGATGAAACAATGGCTCCTTTTTGATATGGACTAACTCGACCACATATAACGGATGAACATTTATCAGCTAAATAAAAGAATTTTCTTTCCATTTTTTCACTTAATAATAAATCAATAACAGAACCGTCAACAACTAAAACATAATTTAATGTATTAATTAACATATTGTATTTATCTGGATTAAGTAATAAACCACTTTTGTTCTTAGCACAAAAAAAGTTCTTTATAAAATTATTTCGAAAAAAAGTTTTTCTTTTTTCATCTTCAACATTATTATTTTCATCATCAAAATTATAATGTGGTATATTTAAAGATTTTTCAACCATTAAAATATCATCATCTATTTTTTTTATTAAAGCTTCTTCACTCTCAATATACTCTTCTGTATAAATAAATTGTTCTGAATAATTATCTATTAAATTTGCTGCTATACCAATATTCATAGCAGTTTCAATTTTATCACCTGTTAACATCCATATATGAATTCCAGCCATTCTTAAATCTTCAATGGTTGAACTAACACCTTCTTGTAACTTATCTTCTATACCAGTAATTCCTTGTAATATTAAATCATTTTCAATATATTCAGCAACACTTTCTAATTTCTCTTCTCTATCTTTTATACTTAAAGAAGCCTCTTTATAAAGATGATACCATTCGGCAAAACTCTCTTCACTTAATTCTCTTTGTGCAATACATAAAGTTCGTAACCCTTCATCCGCATACGTTTCCATATGTTCAATGGTTATTTCATCTACATCGGTTCGTTTGGCTAATTTTTTTAGAATGATACTACCAGCCCCTTTACAAAATAGCATAATTTTGGAATTCTTACTATTTTTACAGGTAATAACTTCTGGTGTGCGCCCTTCATTATGATTATAAATAATATTGAAATTATTTTTATCATCATATAAATTATCAATACGGATATTATTATTATTATTATTATTATTATTATTATTTAATTTTGAATGTGCTTCTTTTTTTGGAGGGTATACATTCAGATCATCCGTTTCTTCTTTTTCCTCATTTTTACCAACAACTAAATGATCATCCATATTATTCTTTTTCTTATCCATATTAGACGATTTAGCATCTGTTGGGTGATTATAATCAGGATTAATTACTGGTATTCTACAAATTACACTACTCATTTTTCTTTTACTAGTAAATTCAATAGTTGCTAATGTATCAATTTCATATATTTTTCCAAAGATACTTATACCATACTTTCCTTCCCTTCTATATAAAAAGGTAATATCAAAATGTTTTGCTGCATTAACTAAAGCTTCTTCATCAGGACTACTCGATGAATAGGTAGTTACGCCCTCCTTATCCTTTTCACAAATAACAGCATGATTAATAGCTAGATGAAGGAAAAAGTTTATTAAGTTTACGTGATTAAAATGATTTGGATCTTTCAAATGATTTATTATATCATTATCTATAATATTTACATGAGGTGTTTTCTTTTTAAATTTCATGGTTGGTTCCACAGGTATTTCTAAATTTTTCTTCTTCAAAATATTTCTTTTAATTTCGGTAAGTCCTTTTCCATAAGAAATACCATTAATAGCACATTTTCGAAACTCCATGATATTACATGTTAACGTTCCTGTTTTATCTGAAAAAATATATTCGATTTGACCTAACTCTTCAATTAAACTAGATGTTCTTGGTACAGCATTAAAATATATATAATTTTTTTCTTTCGAATCTTTAAATGATATAACTCTAGATGAAATTTCTCGTTTTGGTGCATTACTAATAATTCCTAAACTACTAGATGAATACTGTTTATTATTACCATTAATATTTTGATGACTACTATTATTTTTAAAAGCTATACAATCACTTTTCATGTCCATATTATCTTCTTCTGTTTGATTTTCGTCTATATGTAATAAAGAGCTATCTGCTATTTTTTTTGTTCTCATTCGTTTTATAACATCTGCATCTGATGAAATGTCATCTTTGGGTATATTTGGAATTTCTTTTTGTTCACCAAATGAAGGAACATCTGCTTGTACTTTATGAATCATATTTTTATCACATGATATAAAATACGCTTGAACTACTTTAACAAAGCTCATAGTAACAATTAAACTAATGGGAACGAAATTTCCTGTAATAACTACCCATGAGAAAAACGAAATAATTCCTACTATGTATGGTTTTTTAGCCTTTTCCAAATTAAAAGGCAAATATCTAAATCGATTTTTTCTAGATGAACTTACAATTATAGCATTATAATATGCAGAAATTAAACAAATAATCATTTGAATGACCCATATAATTATGGTCATTTTATTTGTTAATATTTCTAATTTACTTGTTTTTTTAATTGATTTTGAAGAATTCATTTGTATTTTAGTTTCTCTACCTACATATATAACAATTCCCATTATCCAATCGGTATTTTTTAATTTACATCCTCTTAATACAAATTGTTTTTCATCAAAAGGTATTCTTATATAATTATCATTTTTTAATATATTATTTTCATCCATGTCATCAAAGTCATCATCATCTTTATTATAATTCTTAATATCACTCTTACTATCACTCTTATTATTATTATTGCATAAATTACTTCCGATAGCACTACTACTCTTACTTAAATCTACACTAGATAACCTTTTTTTGCGATATTCTATTTCCTCCGTTGTTTTTTTTAATAATTCTTGTATACCAATATTTTCTACATCTATTTTCTTATCCTTTTCAAAATAAATAGTACCATACATGGTGGATAAATCTTTATTTGGTTTATCACTTAAAATAAAACCTTTTAAATTTTTTACATTATCAATTGCACTATTTCTATCATTACCTAATATATTAAATAAAAATGTATTGGCTTCTTTTACTTTTAAATTGGTTTCACCATCTAAACTAGAGGTTTCAACAAAAGCAATACCATTTTTATGACTAGTACATAATAATAAGATATCTGCACAGAAAAATTCAGATCTTCTACATAAAATAATATCACCAGCTTTTATATCTTTCCATCTTTTTTTAACAGTACCTTCAATGTTTTCTAAATTATCTTCATAATTATTAATATAATCATTAAT